>NC_044907.1:26941571-27051715 GCF_001633185.2 Quercus lobata | reverse complement strand
AACCAAGTACATAAAAGATCATAAGTTTGGACAAAACCAAGGCCTTGCATGGTCCTCGGACTCAAGCCTATGGGGAAACCAAGTACATAAAAAGATCACAAGTTTTGGACAGAACCAAGGCCTTGCATGGTCCTCGGACTCAAGCCAATGGGGAAACCAAGTACACAAAATGATCATAAGTTTTGGACAGAACCAAGGCCTTGCATGGTCCTCGGACTCAAGCCTATGGGGAAACCAAGTACATCAAAAGATCAGGACAGAATCAAGGCCTTGCATGGTCCTCGGACTCAAGCCTATGGGGAAACCAAGTACATAAAAAGATCGTAAGTTTTGGACAGAACCAAGGCCTTGCATGGTCCACGGACTCAAGCCTGTGGGGAAACCAAGTACATAAAAAGATCACAAGTTTTGGACAGAACCAAGGCCTTGCATGGTCCTCGGACTCAAGCCTATGGGGAAACCAAGTACATAAAAAGATCATAAGTTTTGGACAGAACCAAGGCCTTGCATGGTCCTCGAACTCAAGCCTATGGGGAAACCAAGTACATAAAAAGATCACAAGTTTTGGACAGAACCAAGGCCTTGCATGGTCCTCAGACTCAAGCCTATGGGGAAACCAAGTACATAAAAAGATCACAAGTTTTGGACAGAACCAAGGCCTTGCATGGTCCACGGACTCAAGCCTATGGGGAAACCAACTATAAAAAAAAAAGAGAAAGAAACTACTATGGCATATAAACCTCAAAATCCATCCGAAGAGAACTTCTCGTTAACAGTTGGGTCAATCCTTTAATTGCACGGGTTCCCCGGTCTACCCTCAGATCCCCAGTGCCAAAGGGGCTGATACGATACGGCACAGTATGTTACCCCAAGGGCACGATCCAAGTCCATCGCTGCTCGGCTGCTCTCTCGGATATTCGTCTAGCGTGCATCACACAGCGCTCAGCAGCTATCTCGGTTAGTTCCATGAATTCAATCTATTGAGAATTACCATTGTTATACTTGATAATATTTGCGAGTTTAAACTAATAAGGGTTTGTATTAAAGTGTTCTTCCGCCCAGAATATTGTTAAAGGCAGGCTTAGACTCAATATTCAGACCCAAAGTGGTTGTTGCAAAAAAAAAGTATGTATAAAGAAATAAACACATCTTTTATTAAGACAAAAGAACAGTACAGTGTACAATAAAAGCTGAAACCAGCTTACATTAGAGTTAACTGCGTAAGCAAAAGAAAAGTACAAAAGAGTGAAGATGATGCCGAGGAGATATCTCAGAGGAGAGGTTGGCTACTGTTCCAAGATGTCGTCTAAGGAAACTATTCCTCGACGCTTCTACATGCCCATAACTCAGGCAGCCAAAGAACCTGACCTCAGGCTAACACCATCTACAGAAAAGATGCAGGGAGCCGGAAGTTGGGAAGCCCCCGCAGAAATTTGCCTGCTACAAGGCAAACGGCGCTGATGGCGGAAATTCCTTCTTCGGACATACCAAAAATCTGGCATGACCAGAACCTGCTTCGGATTTTGACTAAAAGAGGGAGAAACATCCTTTCCCCTCTCTCGAACTGAAATATTCTCTTGAGTCTACGCCTCCTTGGCCCGTACCTCACTATCTGGAGTCTCAGGAAGACACGACGCTTTTGTGGCGGAGAGAGCTCCTTTGCCCCAATCCTCGCCTCAAACATGATGTACTAGGAGGAGAGACTGAAGAATTTGTGCGAAGGCAAAGCAACTTTCTCTCCTATTTATTTAAAAGATGAGGTGATGGCATTTATTCACAGCAGCGTGCCCAAGGACGCTACCGACAAAATGTCTCCGCTCGATTTCCAATGCCGTCTGCAACCCTGAGATTAAAGGAAGCCTCGTGAAGGCGCACCTCGAATACTGGGACGCCAAAAAGTACCGCGTGACCAAAGATTACGGAAATGCCTCTAAATCTGTGGGCCTAATAAATTCGCGGCCCAGGCCCGTTCTGCATGGAAGCCCACGGACTATGCCCACACCAAGGAATAACCGTTGCCGATGACAACTTCCTGCTCGGCAGCTTATGAGACACCTGAGGAAAGACAAGTGCAAAAAAAAAGGGAGAGCATAAAGTTTTGGACAGAACCAAGGCCTTGTATGGTCCTCGGACTCAAGCCTATGGGGAAACCAAGTACAAAAAATTGTTATTATTACGAGTTTTGGACAGAACCAAGGCCTTGTATGGTCTTCGGACTCAAGCCTATGGGGAAACCAAGTACAAAAAACTATTATTATTACAAGTTTTGGACAGAACCAAGGCCTTGTATGGTCCTCGGACTCAAGCCTATGGGGAAACCAAGTACAAAAAATTATTATTACAAGTTTTGGACAGAACCAAGGCCTTGTATGGTCCTCGGACTCAAGCCTATGGGGAAACCAAGTACAAAAAATTATTATTATTACAAGTTTTGGGGCAGAACCAAGGCCTTGTATGGTCCTCGGACTCAAGCCTATGGGGAAACCAAGTACAAAAAATTATTATTATTACGAGTTCTGAACATAACCAAGGCCTTGCATGGTCCTCGGACCAAAGCCAAGGGGGTAAGTATTACTTTTTATTGGTCTGCCTTATTATGCCAAGCACTTCCATTAAAGTTATGGCAACATCTTTTTATTATTAAGTATTTTGGTCTTAGTCGTCATTGATTTAGATGCTATATTATTGTGCCGAGCGGCGCTTACAAATTTATAAAACAGAGACAAAACATGCAAAATGAAATAGAAACAACTTTTATTAATATGAAAAATCATTACAATGTACAAAAAGGGGCTTCAACAAGCCTATACAAAAGAGGGGCTGCCGAAGCAGCACTAACATCCACAGTACAGATAAGCAAACGGTCAAGCGCCTTTTAAACTTGTCTTCAAAGTCTCTCCAATCTCTGCCTCACTGTTGCTCATACTAAGAGAAGAACTCACTTCAAAAAAAAAAAAGAACGAAGAAGAAGGAAATAGTAAGGAAGAAATCAATGAAGAAGATGGAGGACATGAGTAAGAGAAGGAGGAGAAGAAGAGGGGGAGAAATGAAAGGACAAAGAGAGGAGCAAAAGAGGGAGAAGGACAGCACCAGGGCGGAACTGGTGCTGGGAAGACTATAAGAGGAAGACGGAGGAGGGCACCAGTGAGCAAAGAGAGGGAGAAGCAGAAGCACTTCGCCCCTGCCTCAGCCCTGACTCCTAACACACTGGTGCCATGTTAGGTACGCTCGTGAGGAGCCGAGTGGTGCTGATATTGGGTGTTCTCGACTCAGTCACGCCGAGAATTCGACATGACGAGCCCCTGCTTCGGATTTTGGCTGAAAGAGAGGCGGGACAGATCTTAAGTCTGCGCCACCCTTGCCCCGATCGAGCCATTTCAAGCTTTATCGGAACATGGTGTTTTGAGGAGGGGCATGGTTCCTTCATCGTTCGTTATGGTAGGCGTGTACTGATATGGTGTATAACAAACGGGCTAAGCAGGCGCTAAAGGAGGCTACGGGTTTCAGATCTCAGAAGGAAGGAGAGGAGTCTGCACGAAAGTGATGGCCTCCTGCTTGCCTTCTTATAGGAAGGGCAAAACGGAGGGTATTAAATGCATTCAAGTTTCCCAAAGGAATCTGAAGAAAAAAGAGGCGTCCGTTCCATTTCCCCACCTTATCAGATGAGCCGCCGGATATAAATGAGCCTCGTAAAGATGATTCATTAAGGGCGCGTCTGGGACAGCCAAGCGGCAGGAGTAGATCACGAGCAGATTAAACGGAATCCCTTGAAAACCGGCTAACTTCCTGGATAGGTGGAAAACCGCTCACATAAATGCGGGGTTGAACTAAACAAGCCATATTAAGGGCCCGGGTTTGCCAAAACCCTCCTTTCCAACCCGGAAGTCGGATAGAAGGGTTTTGAGGGGCTATTGTGGGGCCCAATAATTTAAGGGCCAAGCCCAATTGCTCCTGGAAAATCCGAAGGCCCAATCCGAGGAGAGCTGTGGCCCAAGCTCTACAATACAGAGCACAAAACAATTTTGGAAGGCAGCCGAGGACAGTTTGGTCCTCGGCAGATCCAGAACCCCACCGGAATAAAGGGGTAAAACTGGTATAGGGACGAATTTGTAAGGAGATCCAAAATATCTTGGAGAAGTTATCCTTACTACCCTTCCAGATAAGACCCAGCGCCTGACAGAGCCGTACCTTGCAGCTTTATCAAACCATCCCCAACAATTCCGGGATTGGACTGATGGGACAAATGTCAGTTTTTGTAAAGATTGACCCTACACGTGGACGAAGGACAGCGAATGCAAGTTAGTATAAAATAAGAAAGTAAGTGAATCTAAGGGAGATCTCATCCCACCTCCGAAAAAGAAAGATCACATGGGGGAGAACATCTCAACAACACCGGACTTCACTGAAGAAAGTCCGTCGTTGGATAACCGGGATAAGGCCTCAGTGCTCCTCGAATCAACTCCGAGGAGTCCCATCCCATAGGGTGCGACGTCTTAGGGCTTAAATGTTCAAGCCCAACTCCTTTTTTCTATAGGAATCCCTCCAAAACCAGGACCGGGCACCGCCCCGTGACCAACGGCTAGCTTTTCAAGCCCACTCTCTACAAATTATATTGTGAGGGATCTTTCATGTGCGAGCCCAACATCCTTATTGGGCCGCCAGAGAATTTTGTCCTTACAAATATATATATATATATATATATATATATAAAAATATAAATCTATATATTTATATAAATATATATTTATATTTATATTTGCATTTAGTTGTATAAATATATAAATACAAATATATTTATATAAATATTTAAACATATAGTTGTATAAATATATAAATATAAATATAAATATATATACACATATTTAAACAACCAACTAATATACATAAGGAGCCCTGCCTGGGCTTCCAGGCCGGTTACTCAAAAAAAAAAAGTAATAATATTATGAAACAAATATACATATTTAATACAAACAAATATCTTATCAGGAAACAAATATAAATATTTAATACAAACAAATATCTTATTAGGAAACAAATATAAATATTTAATACAAACAAATATTTTATCAAGAAATGGCATGACAAATTCAATGCAAGCAACACTTTTTAAAGCAGCTATATACACTAAACAACCAACTAGATAGTGAGGAGGAGACCCTTACTTGACATGAGGATGAGCAAATATACTGTTGAGATTGTATGAGAGTGAGAGGAGCAATGTTTTGCTGCTGATGTATGAGAGTTTATGAGAGTTGTATGATGTTTTGTGAGAGTTGTTGAGAGAGAGGTTTTGTGATAGAAGTTGCTGAAGGTGTGAGTTGTGTGAGGCAGTCAAAATATTTTCTGAGAGTTGTGTGAGAGGTTGTGTGAGAGTTTTTTATTACTGACCAATCACCTAAAAATAAAACACGGATATGACCAATGCCAAAACAGTGCTGGTCAGACTTTTCTTTATAAGCTTTGCACATTCAAAATAAACACAGTAGGCTGGTCAGATATTCTCTGCACGCCCAAAAGAGACTAAAAACAAAACACTGTAGGCTGATGCTTTGCACGTTCAAAATAAACATTGACATGACCAATCACTACACAGCCCAAAAGAGACCAAACTGACTGACCTGGTCAACCACTCAAAAACAAAATAAACATTGACATGACCAATCACTACACAGCCAAAAGAGACCAAAAACAAAACACTAGGCAGGTCAGCCACTCAAAAACACAGACCCATAGTCAGCTATTCTCTGCACGCAAAAGACAAAAAACATGGACGACCAAGACGTGAACGTGTAAAAATCGAGTCCTAGAGACTCGACTTTACTTTCAGTAAATCGAGTGTCTGATACTCGATTTCTACGTGTTCTCCACGTAGAAATCGAGTGTCTGAGACTCGATTTCTACGTCGAGTACACGTGGAAATCGAGTCTCAGACACTCGATTTCCGCGTGTAGTCCACGTGGATTTTTGGCATGGAAAACCAGGTAAACCGAGCCTTAGAGGGTCGATTTAGAGCCTCTAAATCGACCCTCTAAGGCTCGAGTTGTTACAATCACAAATACTTTGCAAACGGGGCCAACTAACTGAATAGTTAGTTTTTTAATGCTAGTTTCCTACAATCTCCCACTAGAAGAGTCTTAGTAATTAAGTAAAGGGGTTATCCCTATAGGTCTCCTTTGGAAGAGCCTCATTTGGAAGAGACTCTCCTTTGGAATAGCTTACATTTGTTGGACAAGGTGTTTTGAGAGAGTTTCCTTTTTTTTTTCAAATGTAATGTACCTTGGTCATCCATGGAGTTGGATGACTTACTCTGGGTGGTGCTGGTAACTTGGACTTCCGTATGTGGCGCTTGGCCATCTACGGGGTTGGACGACTCTCATGAGGTGATGTTGTCGATTCGGAATGGCTGCTTTGTCATTGCCTAGTCTTCCATGGAGGTGAACGACTAGCTTTTGTCAATGTCAATGGAAGGCTGACTTGGCGGACTTGTCAGATAAGTCTATTGTACAGTAGTAGGTAGTTCGCTTAAGGGGTGAGAATATTATTCTCATCAATTTTATTTAAAAATAAACTTGTATGGAACTGAAAAAAAGAGATTTAAAAAATAATTGATAAACAACCAATGAAAATAAGCCTATATTGTGAGCTAAAACTGTTTTTACAACCATCGAAAGCACTTCAAACATTTATAAGCATGATTTTGGTATTTTATAGTCCTTGACTTCTTGTTCCTTTTGAGTTTGATACCTTTACATAGGTTAAAGGACCAAGTTTGAGCCAAAAACAAAAAAGGAAAAGAAAGGGAAAAATCAACTTTGGTCCATTCAGTCCTATTCAGTCCACTTAGTCTACTTTAGTCCGTTTTGTCCAAAAAAAAAAAAAAAATCTACTTTAGTCCAATTCGGTCCACTTCGATCTATCGGTTCAATTTTACCTATTCAGTCCATTTCGGTTCACTTTGGTCCTTTTGGTCCATTTTGATATACTTACTTAAGAATGGGAAAGGACAAGTTTGGGTTGAGTATTATAGTTATTTGAGTAATATTAATTGTAATTATATTATAAGCTTTGATTATTATGATAATCTCCTTAAAAGAATGAGAATTTGAATAAATTTTTTTTTTTTTTATAGAAACATTTGAATAATAAATTTGAAACTTAAAAATTTTAGTTATACCAAAAGAACTAGGAAAATATAATTTGCAATAACAATACTTAGAAGAATATGGACCACTTAAATAAATATACACACACACATATCAATCAATCAAAAACACCAAAAATGTTAAAATTATATATTTGTAAAAATAGAGAGATGAAAATTACTTTTAGAAATTATTTAATTTCTATGAATAAAAGTTAGAGAATAAATTATACATTACACGACATCTCAAAATAATTATATATCCTCATGCATTGCATAGGTCTACAACTAGTTTATAGAATAAAATATTATGAGAAACAAATGTATTCAAAATAAAAGGTATAGTTGTTGTAAGGACTCAATTTGTAACGATCCCAAACTGATATTGGGTTCGTACGTTAAACGCCCAAACAATAAAATTTGTAGAGAGTGGGCTGAAAGGTTAGGCCTTGGTCACCAGACAGTGGTTAATCATGGTTTTCATAGTAATTTGCATGAGGGTGAACCTGGAGTATCTAACAAGACTTTTTTCCAACACGACCTGAGTAGCTCCGGTCCTTAGACCTCGTCCGAGGAGCTTCATGTTCTTATTATTCTCCTTTTTTAGGGCTCAATGGTCTGGGAGACGATCTGTCCCCCTTCTTTTTGGCTACTTCCCCCTTCTTTTATACTAGCCTTTCCCTTCTCTTATGCGTCCACATGTAGGTTTCGCTTTTTAGGGCTGGTACTTGTTTTTTCAGCCCATACCCAAAGTAATTGGGGGTGGTTGTAAAAGCTGAAGAGCATGGTGAAGAGCATGGACCTGTCAGGCGTAGAATACTTAATTGCAGTATTGGCAGCCTTTTACTTGGGCCGCCCCTACATTGTGCTCGCCCTTTCTTTTAGGAGCGCTCTGGGATGCCGAGGACAAAATCGTCCTTGGCTATATCCCTAGGCCATTTGGACTTTCATTGTATGTCTTCAGCAATGCCTCTTCTCGACTCGAGCCTCGGGCCCTAATGTAAAGTGGGCCGGGGTCATAAATTCTCTAGCCCCACAGTTGTAAATATCAAATTATCTAAGTTATGCTATATAATAGAATAATATTATATCATTATATATTATATTTATAATTAAATAGAATTACATTTAACAATCAAAGGAAAAAAAAAAAAGATAACAACTTAAAAAAACAGCCAAATTAGATCAACTTAAAGTCTAGTTCAACACAAAAATTCATCAACTTAAAATACAGTTGCAAGATTGAATTTAAGGAAAAAAAAAAAAAAAAAACACGCGCACACACACAGAGTAATTACCATGTTGTGTTGGAGAAGAATTCAAATAAAAAATTCATTAAATTAAAGTAAAGATGCATGCAAGAGAGAATTATAAATCCATCAAAAGGGAAAAAAATAAGAGAGAGAGAGAGTAAACAACTTCTTTTCTGGGAAAAATATGGATTGAACTAATAATTTATATGGGTTGAAAAAAATGAATTTACATGGATTAACCTCTCTCTGATGAAACCTCAACACCTTTGATGGACCTCCAACACATGCCACCTCGCATTGCGTTGATGATGTTTAGATTAGTTTTGTTCATGTATTCTTCTCAACCATTGCAACCTTAGCTCAGAAAATTAAAGGTAGAAAGCTGTAAAAATTTCAAGGTGGAAGCGCCAGTTGCGCTTAAGATAAGAAAAGCGAAGAGAGTAGTAATGTTTAGTTAAATTAGAAAGTTGAAAAGTTGGGAAAGCGTTAAACGCTGCTAAAAAGAAGAAGAAACGTGAAAGCAGTTTATGGTTGAATTCAATCAATCATTTTTAATTTCCAAGAGAGGAAGAGACAAAAAAGAAGAAGAAATAGAATAGGACAAGGACTGATTAATTACTAGTGAGTTGGGTTTAATGTTGAAACATTAGCCAAATATGTTCTTGGGCAGATGAGGAGTCCATAATTCAAATGCAAAACATTTAAGCTTTTATTGAAGTAGACTAAATGGACCGAAATGGGCTGATCTAGACCGAATTGGGCAAAGATGGACTGAACTAGATCAAATGGACATAAATGAACTAAACTTGACCAATGGACATAAATGGACCGAATGGACCGAAAGGACTGAAGTGGACCTAGACCAAATGGACAAAAGCGAACCGAAATTTACCAAATGGACCAAAAGTATGCGTTTATTTCTCAAAAAAAAAAAAAAAAAAGAAAAGAAGAAGAAGACGAAGAAGAAGAAGAAGAAGCTAGTAGGCCTATCATAACCAAACCAAGCTGGAAAAGGTTTTAGTTTTTTCTAGTGTGTATTTGAAAAAAAAAATTTGTTGGAAATTGAAACAATATGTAAATTTATTTTATTGTTTATAAAAAAAATTAATTTCTATCTCTTGTCTAAGAAAAAAAGAATATCATCATTTAAATTAGTATAGTTGAACACATCACATTTATTATTTTATTTTATTTCTTTATATATATATATATATAGTTAAAGTTGAGAGAAAATTCAATTAGATACTAAATTGGATTTCAATTATGCTTTAATTTTGCCCACTATTATATCTAAACTAGTGTGTAACCCTGTGCACACACACAGGTACATTTAAAAATAATCATAGTTACATATTTATGTGAGTTTAAATTAAACTTGGTGTAAGAATTACAACTTACACATTTTTTAAGCTATGAATTTTTAAAATATGTATTGGTTTCTCATTTTATATATTAGATCTAGACTCTTCAATTTTTGCGCTCAATAATTCATTTGCCACAAAAATTTAAAAATTAGATGGAACACATAGCGCATAATTCAGTTTTTGATTTTTATACATAATAATTCACTTGACACAAAAATTTAAAAATTAAATAAAACACGTGGCACAAGACTACAATTTAGAATTTAATTAGATTTTCTCTCAGTTTTACTTATTAATATACACACACACTAGCATGTAACACATGCAAAAGCATGGATGCATTTAAAATTAAGCACAATTTTTATTATAAAAATATAAATAATTTGTCAAATTATTAAAAAAAAATAGCTTGTAACACATGCATATTTATAGATATATTTATAATTAACCACAGTTTTTATCATAAAAATATAAATAATTAGTCAAATTATTTTTTTTAAGTAAACATAATTAGTAATATATTAAAATTCTTACCTAAATATAATACTACTTATGATCATTTTTTTTTTTTTCTAATTTTTAATAAGATAGAAAGTGTGGTGATCCAAAGGGAGAGGACTGGATGGATCAAAAGAGAGGATTAATCTCCAATAGTTATATTCCCAACTCAGACTTTATCATGAAGATTATGGTATGGAACTGTAGATATATGGGCACTTAGTGCTGGTTTTCATAGATCAATCAATGATATGGTGAATACAAATAAGCCAAAGATTCTTATTGTGACAGAGACCAAAGTTGGAGGTTCTAGGGCTAAAGACATTTCTAACCATCTTCCTTTTGATGGTACTTTACACACGGATACAGTTGGGTATGCTAGAGGTTTCTGGGTTCTATGGAACTTAGATTGCGTGGGGGTGGATCATATAGCTTCAACTGAACAAGAGGTGCATACCATGATTAAGGTTAGGAATTCAGAGTTATCCTGGCTTTTATCTGCAATTTATGCTAATCCTAGGATCAGTGAACATTCCATCCTATGGAATAATCTTACTAGTGTTTCTGAAGGTCAGTCCTTTCCGTGGATTATGATGGGAGATTTTAATGAGGTACTCATGAGTGATGATAAATTTGGTGGTAGGCCTGTTAACTTTTGGCTTGCTATGAAATTCCAGCATTGCTTAGACACTTGTGGTATGACGGATATGGGATTTAGTGGAAATAGGTTTACCTGGACTAATTCAAGAGGTGTGGCTAATCTTATCCAAGAAAGAATAGACAGAAGCTTTTGTAACATGAGATGGTTGCTCATGTATCCAAAAGCAAGTGATAAACATCTTACTTGGGTGCATTCTGACCACTATCCCTTACTTATTGATCTGGACAGTAGATCTAGTCTTCACTTGAGTTGTCCATTCCGGTTCCAACTTGGTTGGCTGTCTCTTCCGGAGTTCCATAAACTTTTTCAGAAGGCTTGGAGAGATTCTATTCCTATGGAGAGTGCAATTAAGTCTTTTGTTGATGCAACAAAAAAATTGGAATAAAGAGATCTTAGGTAATATCTTTGCGAGGAAACGAAGACTTGAAGCTTGACTAAATGGCATCTAGCGATGCATTGCAACCAATCCAAATCAGTTCTTATTAAATTTGGACTGGAAGTTGAGAAAGGAATATGCGGAAGTGCTTGCTTTGGAAGAAGAGTACTGGGTAATGAAGTCTAGAATAGGCTTCTTGGTGAATGGTGATCGCAATACCTCCTTTTATCAACTTCGGTTTTAGCTAGGAGGAGGAGGAATAAGATAGTGAGTCTTAAAAATAATAATAGAGAGTGGATTTGTGACGAAGCTGAGGTAGCAAATCACATCAGACAGAGATTCATATCCTTATATACTTCTAGCATGGAGTGTGGATACCATAGGCCTTGGGATATTCCAAACTGGCAAGTACGTATTTCCCAGGAGGATGCTGACAGAATATGAAGTCCTGTGGCTGATCTGGAAGTTAGAGCAGCTCTATTGTCTACGAAGCCTTTCAAAGCCCCTGGCCGGATGGGCTGCATGCAGGATTTTTCCAAAGATTTTGACTTTTAGTAGGTGGTTCAGTCTAAGAGATAGTAAAGGAGGATTCCGTTATGGTGAGGTTCTGAAATTATTAAATAAAACTTTGGTTACTTTGATATCCAAACATCCTGGTGCAGCTAATCTTAGCAGTTTTCAGCCTATTAGCTTATGTAACACAGTTTACTAGTTGATCACAAAAGTTGTTGTTGCTTGGATCAGAACACTCCTCTCAGATCTCATCTCTCCTATGCAATTAGCTTTTGTCTCGGGGAGAAACGGGTTGGATGATGTTATTATAGTACAGGAAATTCTGCACACCATGAGCCTAAAAAAAGGAGGAACTAGTTATATGGCGATTAAAATTGATCTTGAAAAAGCTTATGATAGATTGGAGTGGGGCTACATCCGAGACACCCTTACTCTGTTTATTGTTCCTCCTTACTTGATCAATGTAATGATAAGCTGTGTCTCCTCCTCTTTAGTTGTTGTTTTCCTCAATGGGGGTGCTCTTGAGGATTTCAAACCTTCCCGGGGGATAAGACTAGGTGATCCTCTCTTGCCATATATCTTCATTATGTGCATGAAGTCCTTGGATTCTTGATAAAAGATAAGTGTGATTCAAATCTTTTGGATCCTATTAAAGCCTCTAGAGGTGGTCCGGCCTTTTCCCATCTCTTTTTTGCGGATGATCTTGTGCTATTTGGTAAGGCGGGTGAGAAGAATTGCCAAATTATTAAAGATACATTGGAGGTCTTTTGTGAACTTTCTAGACAAAAGGTGAATAATGACAAATCTAGAATCTATCTCTCCCAATGTGGAGTATTATAGACGAGACATGATTTGCTCCTGCCTAAACCTCCATTCTACATCAAATCTAGGCACCTATCTTGGTTTTCTTTGAAGAGTCCAAGTCCGACAACTCAGGATTTCAACTTTGTAGTGGAAAGGGTTTGAGGGCGTCTAGCTGGCTAGAAAGCAAATCTTCTATCCTTTGCTGGTCAAATTGTTCTGGCTCAGTCTGTTCTAGCAGCTATTCATGCATATGTCATGCAAGGTACATTGCTACCTAGTCGAGTACTTGTAGCTGTTGATAAGATTGGAAGGGATTTTATTTGGGGTTCCACTAATGAGAAACGGAAAATCCATTTGGTTAGGTGGGAGAGTATTACCAAACCAAAAAAGGAAGGCGAACTAGGTCTTTTAGTAGCTAAACTGAAGAACATTGTCTTACTTGCTAAATTGAATTGGAGACCTCGTTTGGAGAAGGATCAAGCTTCGGCCAGAGTGCTTCAGAGTAAATATGCAAATACTCGAAGAGCATGGTCTCAAACCTGGTCAGGTATTAAGAAAGGGGAGGAAGTGTTTATCCAAGGCACTAAATGGCTCATCGGTGTAAACAATACAGTTAATTTCTGGCATGATAAATGGCTAAATGAGGGGAGCCTTAGGAGCTTAATGGAAGGTCCTCTAAACAAAGATGAATATCTATTACTGATCAGAGATATGATTTATGAGGGTTCTTGGAATCTTAACCTCTGCTCTTTTGATTTTCCTGCAGTCCTTAGAATGAAGATCAAGGCCATTCCCATTCCTTTCTCAGATGTCAAAGTGGATGGTCTATGCTGGTCAGATTCTCCTTCGGGTGAATTCAATGGGAGGAGTGCTTACAAATTGGCCTGTGGTGTATCTCAACTACAGTGCAAATTTAAAGGTCAGTGAATTTGGAAGCTTGACACACTACCAAAGATTCAACGTTTTGTAAGTGTATATGAAGTGCCTACCAGTTAAATCCTTGCTGGTTCATCGAGGGATAGCAAAGGACCTTTGCCAAAGGTAGACCAGTGTGAGGGCTGTGAAGAGTATTTTTAGACAATTTTACACATGCAAAGGGACTATGCAGCAGCAAAAGACTTTTGGCAAAGAGCAAATATTGACATTTGCAATGACAATTTCTTCAATGTTGACATTTGCTCTTGGTTAAAGAATAATCTGGAAAATAGTTAGAGTATGATGAGGAACCAACTTCCATGGAGGTATTTCTTTGCGTTTGGTGTTTGGAAAATCTAGTTATTCAAGAATGGAAGGATCTTTAATTGGAACTCTACAATACAATTCTCTCTAAAGGAGGACTAACTTACATCATTCTTCGCTTATTTCAGACTGCAGAGATTTGGTGACTACTTTCCCGGAGGTAAGAATCAAACGCTGCTTTCGAGAGGCGAACCATTGTGCAGATAGATTGGCTAAGGCTGGTGCAAGACTTCAGCAAGATTTTGTTGTTTTTGAATACCCCCTTTCGGAGGTAGTTTTGCCTTTGTTGTATGACTCTACTAGAGTTTTCTTTGAAAGGCTTCGGCCTAACTCTGATGTTTGTTCTTAATTTTTAATTCATATCCTTTTCTACCAAAAAAAAAAAAAAGTGTAGTGATCTTTATTATATGGTGGTTTTTACTAAGTATATGTGATTGGTTTTTTATTTATTTATTTATTTTTATTTTATTCTTCATTAATATTAGATTCTTAGTATTTTACATTTATTAACTTACTTAGCACAAAAATTAAAAACCCTAAGTGGACACATGGCACAAAATTGGATTCTAATTTCATATTCTAATTTAACTTTCTCTAAACTTTATATATATATATATATATATATATATATTTCTAGTTAGTTTCTCTCAAACATCCACAGTTTTTCATTCTTTAACTGATGTCGTGGAAACCTGAAGAAAGCACACACGATACTCTCTTGATAGTACAAAAACTAAACTATTAGCTTCTGGTAGTAACCCTCGAATCCATGAGAGGTTTCCCTAAATCCTCAAAGAGAAGAAAACTGGAATCCACCAGAAAAATATTTGACAAAAGTCTATGTTTATTAATAATAATTTGATAACTGACTTGCCTTTAGAGGCTACAATGCATTTGAATAGTAAAAACAAAACCTAGAAACCTAGGGCAACTAGAAACCCTAAGGCAACTATGAAAGCATATAAAACCTTAATTTGACCAAAAAAAAAAAAAACATCAAAAGCACCTAAAAAGAAGGAAATAAATTACCTAAACCTAAAATAACAAAAATTACATAAAAACACTAAAATTAAATAATTACAAAAATTAAATATTAAACCGTGTCCTACATAAGACCCCTCCACTTGAAACAAACTCATCCTCGAGTTGATGGTCAAAATTTGAAATCTTCCACTCCAAATAAACAAATGATTTGAATGCTTTAATAACTTGATCCAATTTTGAAACTTGAATTCTTCATAAAGTATAGCATAAAATTTCTTCTCATCTACCTTCAATTTATTTGCAACATCAATCAACAAAGGGTTGAAAATAAAATTAAAATTTTCTACTCCAAAAATATCAACATATTGTGTGGTCATCTTCAACAAATCAACAGGAACCTGGGGGTTGTGGATGATGGACTCATCATTATATTTAACCTCAATTGGATCTTCCACAATATTCTCATTAAAACTTTTGACAAGTGGTATCATCATTTTTCAATTCAATAACTTGTTGCAAGTCTTGATCCTTTTTAACCACTTTAAAATTTTCTTTAGAAATAGGCTGCTTCTTCTCAACCCTCAAACCCTTTTCTTTATGTGACACATGGACTTGGCTATGATAATTTTGGTTTTGTGGTTGACCTTTCATATTTTGAATATACTGCTTTTCATATGAATATACAGATTTATAATCAACACTTGTATAATCTAGTATATCATAATAGTCATTAGAAAACCATAAATCAATTAATACCCTTTTCATTCTTTGCCAAGAGTGGATTGGATGCTTACCTCATCGCTTTCTATCGATTTGAATGTCTTCCCACCATTCCTCTGCTTCATCATCCAATTTATTAGATGCAAGCTGCACTTTTTCTTCATCACAAATCTTCCAAAAATTAAAATACACTTCCAAATCAAGAAGCTAGTCAATAAAATCCAACTTAAACATATCTCCGTCAAAGAATGGAATTTTCTTGTAGTAGGGAGTGTGTCATTGAATATATTGATCATTGTTGTTGTGAGATGATTTTCTAGCAAGAAGAGTAGCAATCATTTGCTTGATTTTGCCTATAATTTGCTAACTCTTTTCACGAAATTGTTAATTTTCATCACGAAAATCAAGGAACTCAACCCTAGTAAGGAATGTGTTGTCGACGTCGTTGCCGTCGTCGTTGTTGTGGTGGTCGCCGTCTCGCCGATTAGCCATCAGACCAAGGTATGTTAAGGCTTTGATACCAACTGATGCAGGATGTGGAAGCGTCAAGAAGTAGAACGCGTCTACTTTTAGAAAACAAGAAACAAAATATATTTACTTCTAAAAAATAACCTCAAATCCACAAAGGTTCCTTGAATCCACAGGGAGCAAATGTCTGGAATCTATCAAAGAATAAAAAGACAAAAATCTGAATTTTATTGATTGAATAATTGTTCCAAAAACATATACAAACTTAGGGGCCTATTAAAGGGTTCTGTAAAACTTGACAGACAAGAAAATATATTTCAAAATAACTCCTAATTGATACCTAACAATAACAGGAACCAAGTTTGACTTAAAAAGTATTAAAAGCACCTAAAAACAAGGAAATAATAACCCTAAACCTAAAATAACAAAAATTACAAATTAAATACCAAAACTAATAAATTATAATAATTAAATTGTAGATTTCATCCTACATCATTAACTCAAAATCTTCCTTATAAACTTCAAGGATTACAATTTACAAAAAACCATTCTTCTTCTTTTTTTTCTTTTAAAAAAAAATCACCTAGCAATGTTTTAGAGTATCTTTTAACATGTGGGGGTGGACTGGGGAACCAAGACCCTTTACTTTGTTAGTGTCCAATGTCCATGTAATTGTTTTCGAGCTATTCAAGTTCCGCTTTTTTCAAAATTTATAATAAAAAAAATTATAAAGTAACCTATGAAGTTGTTCAAAATTTTATTTTATTTTTTCCTTAGTTTTTCTCAACAACCAAATGGAGACTAACCCCTCTCTATATATTTGTTAATTTTGGTATCAAATTTTGTTTGAGCGTTGTTCTGGTATTGACTAGAATTATAAATGGACCGAATTTCTAGACTTAGACAGGCTTATACGGTTAACCTTAACCTAGTGTTGTCAGATTGAATTCTTTTTCCTGAATGTAAGTGGAGGATTTCGCCCGGTTTCTATATAGCAATGTGGAAATCCAGTATAATCATGTTGTTGAACAATTTTAGACTGAATTTTAATTCTATTTGACTGCAATATCAAAAGTCATGTAATTCAATGACTTAATCCATTCTCTGTTTAGGAGAATCAAGGTTTAAAACTATAATTATTGAATTTTCAAAATTAGTTCTTTTGGTTTTTGAAGTACTCCAGCCTTGATTTTAATCTTTAGGAGTCATTGAAAATGGAATAACTCTTGGAATACGATCAATAGTGCTCATTACTCTCACATGCATGATAGGATTCAATTATTAAATTCATGGTGGGTTTATTATGGATGTGAAAGGAGGTAACGTCATTTCACTATACTCTAGGGGTACCTAAGTCCAATGAAGGAACTAGAGTTATTTACTTCAATGGCAATGTTCATCTATGGCTTTCAATTTTTTTTTTTTTGGAGGTCGTGGGTGGGGGCAGAAGTGTGGGGTGCCTATGAATCAAAATTTTTATTCTTTTAAATCCAGCATATCCTGGTTGTTGAACAGTTCATAAGATTCAAGATTTTGAATTTCCATCTTCATATGTACATTAGAAATTGCTTAGCATTACAGGATTAGACCATGACTCCTATTTCTGCAAATTCTAGCATCCCCACTGCTCTTAATCATTGCTTCAAATATTTATTATCAGTAAGAAACAAAGTAAAAACCGAAGGAACTAATTACAAGTTCTCTAAATAGTAATGATGCATGTGATGTGTGCATCGAAGGTGCCCTTGCTTTCTTTCTTTAGTACATAAATATGGTAAAAATAGTCCACAACCTCTCTCATATATTTTTTTTTCTTTTATCCACCAAAGCCTTTGTCAAAGCTAGGAAACGTCAAGCTGTCCTCACACGGAGAGGAACTCCATGTTCAGGTGCAATAACCAACCTAAATGCAGGGGAGTGTTGGTATGCCGGCGATAGTGAGAAGCAAAACTTGGATAGAATGAGAGATAAAATCACCTTCAGTTCTGTCATGGCAAAGTGTTGGCCAGCACAGACACGAGACCCTACTCCAAATGGCATATAAGCTTGGGGAGTCTTACAAGCCCCAACAATTCCATGAGCAAATCTTTCTGGATTGAATTTGTGTGCATCAGGTCCCCACAAATCATAGTGCTGTTGTAATATTGGGATTGGAATCTGAATGTTTATGCCTTTTGGGATCATCATGTCTTTGAATGTTATGTCTTCCAGGGCCTCTCTGTTCACAAAAGCTGCAGGTGGGTAAAGACGCAATGTCTCTTGGATCACCATTGTCAACTGCCGTCAAATACAAGGTTAGTGAACCTAGTCAATGAATGGGTGTGTCAACTCTCATGTATTAATTTCTCAATGTTGAGTACACGGTTTCAGAATTTGTGAGGCATTGGTGTCAATCTCTCCTTGTAATATTTGGTAACTGATGCATCAAGTTCTTTATGTGTGAAATTAAATGAAAAAAAAAAAAAAAAAATTGAACCTCAAAGGCATAATTATGGGAAGAATATTCAATCATGTTACTAGCCATTAGAAGTCACTTTTCTGATGATACTTCAATGGGGTATGAAAATTTATTCTTGAACGTTTTTCCAGGCACCACCTCCAATTCTAAGGCAATCTTACATTTATAAGTGCATATGACACCAATATATGTGCAGAAGCATTCTTCTAAATATATACTATATGCACAGAAGCACCATATAATACACTCCTACATGCATTCTTTTTCTCTCTTGTTTGCTGGGATATTCTGAATTAACATGCATCCATATGTAGTGGGAGTGTTTTCTTGGAAGATAACTTGATAAAATCAAATACAGAAATAGCTAAAACTAATAGTACTATCATACAGTAACTAGAATTATAAATTTTAAAGAAAAATACATACCGTTTTCATGTTTCGGAGCATGTCGACATCTGGTAGACTATCCCCAACTATTTCGAGCACCTCAGCACAAGCACGAGCTTGCCATTCAGGATGTGCAGCCAGTAACATCAAGCTCCATGAGGCTGTGATGGCAGTGGTCTCATAGCCAGCAAAGTATATGTTTTTGCAATTATCCACAATGAACTTGTCACATGGGCCATAATAGTCATTATTACTTTTGGCACCCTCAAGAATCATTTGTAAAAGATCCTTCTCATATGATGCTTCAGTGCGCTGTTTTACCACCTTTAATATCATTGAGTTGATCTCTTCTTCAAGTTTCCACATAGCTCTATTGTTTTTGCTCGGCAAGAATCTATAAAATATACATAACATCCATTTTGAAAAATTTAGGAATAATCATCCCTAGCAATGTTCTCTTTCCCTCCAACCCCATTTATAAAAGAATAGAGATACCCCTAGTTTTCTTATCTCATAAATCCTCGACCCATAGAAGGCCAGGGTTGAATCTAAATCCTTAGGCCAGTGTTTAATCTAAATCCTACTCTTTTATAAGAAAGGGACGTATCGTTAGGCTATAAGAACACTAGTCAATTAAAGATGTTCACAAACAACAAACCAAAATTTGTCAATGTTATAGTTTTCTATTCTTTGTTATTAAGATCAATGGATTCAAAATGTTACCATACCTAAAACCAGGAACTCCAACATTTCCCTTGGACATGATTCCTTGAAGAGTATTGAGTTTTAAGAATATTTCTTCCCCTTGGGAATAGTTGCTTCCAAAACAGGCTCTTGATATTATATCTGCCGATAGGCTTCTCAAATCCTCATTGATTTTAATGTCTGCAATCCCTCCCTCATTTTCAATTCTACTCTCCCAACTTCTTAGCATTGAGGTTGTTGAGTCCACCATTAGGTTTACCATGCCCTTCAGAAAGAAATGCACATATTATTTCTAGCAGTATAAAAGTTTACAACAACAACCTAGCCTTAGTCTATAGAGATTTATTAAATGATGGTATAGTAGTGACTAATTAATCTAAAGCTTAGTATGATGAGGCATTGAATTACCAACAGTATAACGCAATCTTGACTCAAACAATCAGGAAACTGAGACAATATTGTGCTTTAGGATTGTTTCTGAGTTTTGTTCATGTAAAATGGCATATTAATATTGTCAAAACTGGACTATCCCAAAAAAAAAAGACAAAACTGGTTTCAGGTTAGTTAGTTAATAACAAAAATAAAAAATAAAACGTAATAAAAGAATGGTTTCAGATTATGTCTTTGTAGAGGATTACATTGCCTATAATAAGTGAAATTTACCTTAACCCTATCAATGTACAATTCAGGAGCAATAATCTTCCTTTGATGGGCCCAAATTGCGCCATTTGACGACAGAATGCCTTGGCCCAGAAGCGGCCCACGATCTTTGGATAGATAAGAAGGTTTTCCAAGGTTCAAAGAAGTGCAAAGGCTGATTTCCTTCACCATCTCTGGATCTGTTATGCATAATAGCTGTATGTTTCCAGATGAATATAAGAATATCGGTCCTGCCACCAATGCATACTAGCTAGGTGAGCAAGGTTGAAAAAGATAAATTTAAGATTTTGATTTTGATTTAGTGTTGATATGCATATTTTGATCATATGATCTTCAAGAGGTCCATTGTTAATATTCTAGGCATGTCTTGGACTAATTGCTAAAGATTACAAAACAGAGGAAAGTATTTGCTATATGACAAAACATGCCATTGTTTCTTCAACTTGTTACAAGTAAAAATGTGCATTCATCATTAAAATGAAATCTACTATAATTCCCATTCCCAAATCCCTATCCATGTCCAAGTTCACCTATTGGAAAAGTGGAAAAAAAAAACATTTGAAACAGAAAAGTACCAACTTTTATTATTAATTTATTTTCTGAACAATGCTTTTATTGGAGAAATATAATAAAGAAGCAAAAACAAAAAGAACCATCCGGTACAAATACAAGGTCATTGTCATAAGTATGGACTACAAAAGTTTATAACTCTAATTACAATTGGAATATTAAGACATCAAAAGTTGTCTAAAATCTGAGCTACACCCTCTATGACTACTGCTATTTTAATTTTCAACTCCCTAAACTATATTTCAACCTACTTTGGTAGTTAGAGAGAGAGAAGAAGAAGAAGAAAGGAAATGACAAGTGAGGTACCATATTTATTTCTCCACTGCTCCAAATATGGGAAGAGAGTGGAAGGCCAGTCATGAGCAATAGCATCAGGGTGATCATACTCCTTTGTAGCAGTAGTTTTTGGTGTTGAATGAACTTGGAGTTGAATTCTCTTCATTTCAGGGATGTTCCCAAAGAAGAAAGAAGGAGAAGGTCCCCTTATACCTTGCCTTTGAAGTTTAGCTCCGAGAAGTTTTGGTTTCAAAACCAAAAGGTTATAGAGTGCCATTAACAACACTATAAACCCTCCTATAACCACTGATACAGTGATCTTCGCCATTAGAATTGGGTTTGCTTCCATGTTTTTGCTTCTTTTGCTTCTTTCCTCCCTAGACTTCGATCAAAACTAGGACTCTTTAGATTCTTTGCGTTTTCTTTCAGGTATTAATAGTCAATAGTCTGTTTTGCTGGCCACATTTTTTTGTCTTTTTTTGGTTTTTTGATCTTTAGCATTTTCCAAAAAATCTATATTGTGTTAGATTTTTATCTGATTTGACAAGTGTAATTGGACTAACTGAGACGTATTACCTTGAGACATTGCAGCCTATATGGTTTTGTTTTTGTTATGATAATGTTGATTAATAAGTGCACGAACTGTTTTGTCTTTTAGTCTTTAGAGCACCAGTTGCAACCAAAAAAAAAAAAATATTCTATTTTTACCTAACAAAAGTTTACTTTATCCATTTTAACATTTTACTTTATAATAAACCCTGCATTACATCTATTACTTTAGCATATCACTTATTAAAATAACTTTTTAAAAAAATTTCTAACTTTAAAAAAAAAAAAAAATCACCACGCTTTCCGCAAGTAGTAGCAAGCCAGCCACCACAATCCACCCAAAACCAATTTGAACCCATTGAATCACCTTAACCCACATCTAAATCCAGCCAAAACCCATTCCACTAGACCACCAAAACCACAAAGATCAAACCACCACCAACGACTCACTGCAACCCATCAAAATCAACCCATAAAAAAATATCCACACAACAACCCCAACAAAAAATCGCCACAAACCACCGAGAGAGAGAGAGAGGTAAAATTTAAAAACATTCAAAAGTTTTACAATTTTTATTTCTATTATTAGAATTGTACTTGTGCGCGTCGGAAATGAGGCTATTAGGGTTGAGCTCACTTGGGCTCACAACTTACTTATAAGGAGGGCTTAGGATTTCCTACTTTGGATCGTTCTCGATACAGAGACTCAACGTAGTTTTTTCTCTCTCTTTCTGAATCACTATTTCTCTCTACCAATTGTGCACGCCGGAAATGAGGCTATTGGACTTGACCTTACTTGGGTTCACAACTTACTTATAAGGTGGACTTAGGATTTTCTACTTTGGGTCGTTCTCGGCACAGAGACTCAACGTAGTTTCTCCTCTCTCTTTCTGAATCATTGTTTCTCTCTACTCTCTATTTTTTGTGAACCTTTCAACAAAACCTTTTTCCTTTTCATCTTCTTATATTTATAGCTCTGGATTAGTGGAGAGACTATGATTACAACTATAGTTAGTGCAATTGGGGGTCCAATATCATCAGTTGTAAGTGGGTGGTTAGGTGGGGGTGGAATGTGGCGAATGTGACCTTGGAACTTGGTTCCAACTTAAGTAGGAATGCTTGGTAGTGATGTTTCCTAAGAACTGCCGAACATGCTATGGTGTGTTCGGATTTTAGTCTTTCTTTATTATTTGGGAACGTTATGCCGAGCAATGGTCAGGTGATGATACTTGGGCTTGTAGTTTGTAAGGGTAGAGTAGAAAGAGATTGGAGACATGAGCCATGCTGCTGGGCCTGAACCCAAGGCCCAACTGGATCCGGGTACCTTGATGCCATACAGTACTATTTATCAATGCTAAATTTTTTACCATTTAGTCATTTGTAATATTTGATGTGGGAGGTTTTTTTATGTTTAGTGTGCTAAATGCTAAAAAATTAGCATTTAGCACACTTGATGCTAGTGCTCTTATCCCTTTTTTTTTCAAGTGAGTTTTGGATAACAATAGGTTTAGGAACACAACTATTTTCACAAGTAATATATGTTATGATTAGTGCATAATAAAAATGGTAAATATGATGGTGTTCAGAGAGATAGTCAATACAATTTCTCATTAGATAAATGAGAAGGTTTTTTTTTTTTTTTTTTAAAGGAATATTGTAAAGGACAAGGGAGTTCATACTAGTGATCTCATCCTTATAATCAATTGTACTACTCTTCTTCTTTTTCCATGACCCACAATTAAAAGGTAAAGAAAGAAATCAAACACAATTGTTATTAATTTGCAAAGATATGAAGGAAATCAAAAAAATTAATCTTAGTGTTACTAAGAGTATGGATGATTAGATGAATTTATTTTTATAGTTTATTTTGTTTATAAATAAACTTGTATGAGAGAGAAAGAGAGAGAGTTGAAAACAATGGATAAACAGACAAATGATCTAATATTTTGAGCTAAAACTATTTTTACTACCCTGGAAAGCACTTTAAACATGTATAAGCATGATTTTGTGTTCCTTCTAATACCTATATATAGGTTAAAGGACCAAGTTTGAGCAAAAAAACAAAATGGAAAAGAAAGGGAAAAACCAAGTGTGGGAGTGGTTTTTTCCAACCTAGGCAATGGGCTTTAACATTCATAGGCTCGTGTGTTTTAATCTCGAATGAAGTATTAAATTCTAATTTTACTTTTTACAGGGGAGAGGAGGAAGGCCCATTGTTACTAAAGACCAAAATGAGTGATTGGGTGTCTAAGGCTGTGTTTGTTTTGGGCGAAAATCACTTCCGGAAATGCTTTTCCGTAAAATAGGCTGTTTGGTTGGTCCGGAAAATTGGGTCAAACGGAAATTATTTTCCGTTGACCATAAAATAAGCCCTCTAATTCCGGAAAAGTATTTCCGTTTTTATTTTACCTTCAAATCACTTCTGGAACTGAGATGCGCAAAGGGAGAAAGAGAGAGAGAGAACGACTCAGCGGAACGGCAGAGAGAGAGAGAGTAGGGAGAGTGAACCGGGTTTGATCGTCGCAACACCGTGTCGATCGCAATCTCGCCTTCGCACCGATCGCAATCGCAGCACCGCGCCACACCGCCGATCTCTCTCTTTCTCGATCTCCCTTTCCCTTTTGAACCGAGTCTGATTGACGCGGTGCTGCGATCACGATCGGCGCGAAGGCACCCCGCCGATCGCGATCGCAGCACCACGCCGCGCGATCTCGCACCTAGATCGCACCCTTTGACTTCGCCGGCAAACCCAGAGCCCAGATCACGCATTCGACTTCGCCGAGATCGCACCCCAAGATCTCACCAAGATGGTACCGATTGCACCGAGACGGCATCGATCGCATTGAGATCACAGAGAAATGGTTGGGTTTTGATGAATTTGACCGGATTTGATGAATTTTTTTTGGTTGGGTTTTGTTTCTGTGTTTATCTATTGAGAAATGGGATTATATATTTTTTTGGGAGCTGAGAAAATGTGAGAAAATGTGAGGAAGAAGAAGAAAATGTGTTTTTTATATTATTTTCAGCAACACAACCAAACACTAGAAAATATTTTCCAAAGCATTTTTTCATAATGCAACCAAACACTTGAAAATATTTTCCTTTCCCGTAAATAGCATTTCTGGAAATATTTTACATAAACCAAACACAACCTAAGCCTCTTTTCAAGAGCCCAAATCAAGTTCAAGCTCTTTTTGCAATATCAATTTCAAGGACTATTGGAGTTGTTTGAATACAAGTTTTGGCCTTCCAAATCACAAGTTCCCAAGCTTTTCCATGACAACTCTGGGCTTAAACCATGGCCTTAAGACTTGACAAAGCTGTAGGCATGTGACAATTTGCAGCTTCGTTAAAAGTTTTGTGAGTTTTAGCTAGGGGTGTCAATTTTTGACCCAACTAGCGAACACAACACGGATTTTTGCAAGTTAGGGTTAGGCCTTAGTGAGTTTGGGTCATAAATGAGTCGACTCAAAAGTGACACAATAAAAAATGTGTCATAAACGGGTCAACTCGTGTGATCCACAATAGACACGTTTAACACGCCAATTTATTTGAGTCAACCCAAAAATGACCCATTTAACACAACCCTTTTAACTCGTATAACAAATAAATATTCATTTTATTTTAAAATTGTTAAATATTTTTTATATCCAACCTATATTTTAAACTTTAAAAAAAAAAGTGAGTAATTACAAAAACTTACAAGTGATATAATAGTAAATTAAAACTTTATAAACCCTAGTCATGATCAATCTACTGTTTGCACTAACTCTTTCAATATTAATACTTAACATTTGGCGAGTTCTATGGATATTATATTTTTGTTGAACTATGTTATATTGAATTTAAGTTGAAGTGTATACACTTCTTTTGGAGTGTAAATAACTTATTTCTAGATTGATGTTATATTTTTGTTGAACTATATTATTTTGAATGTGGGTTGAAGACTTGAAGTATATGCATTACTTTCGAGATGTAAAGAACTTATTTCCATATGGATGTTAAATTTAATATTAAGCGGGTTGAAATGGGTTGTGTCACATTTGTATTAACCCAACATAATCCGTTTATTAAGCATGTCAAGTGGGTCAGGTCATGTCAACCCACTTCATTATCAGGTCGGGTTAGGGTTGAAGAACCATTACATGATTGTTAAATGAGTCAGGTTCAGGTTGAGGTATTTAGTCGACACGAACCCGACATGCTAACCCAAATTGACACCCCTAATTTTAGCCATGACTTATTCAAAAATTTTGGTATCTTGATTTAAGGCATTATAATAAGGAACATATTGATGATATATTGGTGGGACTTGCTGAGATGTTGTTTCTTAATATTTATTTTGGGGTAATTCTGGTGCTGGATTTTGAGGAAAATATATACTCAAAATAGTAGTCAATTGTGGATGCTTTGATTCTTGTTTCATAAAAAAAAATTGTGATTAGTTGAATTAAATCCAATAAATAGACCGAATTTCTAGACTTAGACGGGCTTATAAGGTTATACCTTGACTTTTTCTTTTTTTCTTTTTTTTAAAGAAGCAACCATGGAGGGAATATTAGTGGATAGCTAAATAGCTAAATAGTTATATACAAAAACCTTATAAATATTTGGAAGAACGAACTCCATCTAAACTAAAGCAGGAAAAGAAAATCTCGCTTTCTTTGCTAAAAAATGAGCCAACGTGTTGCCTTGCTAAAATGTACGAGAGGAAGAATAGTTTTGGAGAGAATTAGCTGAGGACAAAATATCTTTAACAAGATGACCATAATATGGTTGAGGTAAATAACCGTTTCGTATATAGCAGTTATCAAAATTTCTAAACTACCCTTGAAGGTTGAACTGTGCAAATCCAGCTCCTGAACAAAGTGGACTGCTCTTCTTGCTGCAAGAACTACCACTGAAAGATGGCATGGGAACAATCTCGGATAAGGCTGCCTTTATTTCTCCATGAGAGTTGCGAACCACTACTTCGACACCTGCTACATTCAGATCTTCAAACACGGTTATACCTTAACCTGGTATTGAAAGATTGAATTCTTTTTTTCTGAATGAAATGGAGAATTTGACCCGGTTTCTACATAGCAATGTGGAAATCCAGTATAATCAGGTTGTTGAACAATTTTAGACAGTGAATTTTAAATTCTATTTGTTTGGAGTATCAAAAATCATATAACTCAATGACATGGTCCATTCTCTTACTAGGAGAATCAATGTTTTAAAACCCCCTCCCTTTATTATAACTATCTATGGAAATATCAAAACTAATTCTCTTGGTGTTTGAAGTACTCCAGCCTTGATTTTAATCTTTAGGGGTCATCTACTTCAATGGCAATGTACATCTATGGCTTTCAATGCTTTTTTTAGTATTTTTTAAAGAGTGTGGGGTGCTTATGAAACAGAATCAAAATTTCTATTCCTAGAAATCCAGCCTATCCTGGTTGTAGAACAGTTCATAAGATTCAAGATTTTGAATTTTCATCTTCATATGTACTTTAGCAATTGCTTAGTACTACTGCAATTCTAGCATCCCAACTGCTCTTAATCATTGCTTCAAATCTTTATAATCAGAAAGAAACAACGTAAAAACCGAAGGAACTATTACAAGTTCTCCAAAGGTGCCCTGCCCTTACTTTCATTTCGTAATACATAAAGATGGTTCAAAGAGTCCACAACCTCTCTCATATTTTTATTTTCTTCTATCCACCAAAGCCTTTGTCAAAGCTAGGAAATGTCATGCTGTCCTCACGCGGAGAGTAACTCCATGTTCAGGTACAATAACCAACCTAAATGCAGGGGAGTGTTGGTATCCCGGCGATAGTGAGAAGCAAAACTTGGATAGAATGAGAGTTAAAATAACCTTCAGTTCTGTCATGGCAAAGTGCTGGCCAGCACAGACACGAGGCCCTATTCCAAATGGCATATAAGCCTGTGGAGTCTTGCAAGCCCTAACAATCCCACGAGCAAATCTTTCCGGATTGAATTTGTGCGCATCAGGTCCCCACAAATCACACTGCTGTTGTAATATTGGGACTGGAATCTGAATGTTCATACCTTTTGAGATCATAATGTCTTTGAATGTAATGTCTTCCAGGGCCGCTCTGATCACAAAAGCCGCAGGTGGGTAAAGACGCAATGTCTCTTGGATCACCATTGTCAACTGCCATCAAATACAAAGTTAGTGAAACTATGTCAATGTATGGGTGTGTCAACTCTCATGTATTAATATCTCAATGTTGAGTACATGATTTCAGAATTTGTGTAGCAGTGATGTTAATCTCTCCTTGTAATATTTGGTAACTGATGTGTTAAGTTCTTTATGTGTAAAATTAAATGGAAAAAAAAAATGTTTTGAACCTCAGAAGGCATAATTAGAGGAAGAATATTCAATCGTGTCACTAGCCACTAGAAGTCACTTTTCCGATGATAGCTCAATGGGGTATGAAAATTCATTCTTGAACGTTTTTCCAGGCACCACCTTCAATTCTAAGGAAACTTTGAAAATATAAGTGCATATGACACCAACATATGTGCAGAAACATTCTTCCAAATACATACTATATGCACAAAAGCACCATAAATAACATTGCTTGCTACATGCATTCTTTTTCTCTCTTGTTTGCTGGGATATTCTGAATTAACATGCATCCATATATAGTGGGAGTGTTTTCTTGGATAAAAATTTGATAAAATCTAATAGAGAAATAGCTAAAACTAATAGTACTATTATACAGTAACTAAAATTATAAATTTTAAAGAAAAATACATACTGTTTTCATGTTTCGGAGCATGTTGGCATCTGGTGGACTATCCCCACATATTTCGAGCACCTCAGCTCGAGCACGAGCTTGCCATTCAGGATGTGCAGCCAGCAACATCAAGCTCCATGTGGCTGTGATGGCCGTGGTCTCATGGCCAGCAAAGTATATGTTTTTGCAATTATCCACAATGAACTTGTCGCGAGAACTATCTGTTGATGGGCCATAATAGTCATTATAACTTTTGGCACCCTCAAGAACCATTTGTAAAAGATCCTTCTCATATGATGCTTCAGTGCGCTGCTTTACCACCTTTAATATCATTGAGTTGATCTCTTCTTCAAGTTTCCACATAGCTCTATTGTTTTTGCTTGGCAAGAATCTATACAAAATACATATCAGCAATTTTGAAATATTTAGGAATAATCATCCCTAGCAATGTTCTTTTTTTTCCCCCATTTATAAAAGAATAGAGAATTAGAGATACCCCTAGTTCTCTTATCTCATAAATCCTCAACCCATAGAAGGCCAGTGTTGAATCTAAATCCTACTCTTTTATAAGAAAGAGAAGTATCATTAGGCTATAAGAACACTAGTCAATTAAAGATTTTCACAAACAACAAACCAAAATTTGTCAATGTAACAGTTTTCTATTCTTTGTTATTAAGATCAATGGATTCAAAATGTTACCATACCTAAAACCAGGAACTCCAACATGTCCCTTGGACATGATTCCTTGAAGAGTATTGAGTTTTAAGAATATTTCTTCCCCTTGGGAATAGTTGCTTCCAAAACAGGCTCTTGATATTATATCCGCTGATAGGCTTCTCAAATCCTCATTGATTTTAATGTCTGCAATCCCTCCCTCATTTTCAATTCTACTCTCCCAACTTCTTAGCATTGAGGTTGTTGAGTCCACCATTAGGTTTACCATGCCCTTCAGAAAGAAATGCACAAGTATAAAAGTTTACAACAACAAAAACCAAGCCTTAGTCTATAGAGATTTATTAAATAATGGTATAGTAGCGACTAATTAATCTAAAGCTTAATATGATGAGGCATTGAAGTAACAACAGTATAACGCAATCTTCACTCAAACAATTGGGACATATTGAGCTTTGGGATTGTTGCTGAGTTTTGTTCATGTAAAATGGCATATCAATATTGTCAAAACTGGACTATCCCAAAAAAAATGACAAAAATGGTTTCAGGTAAGTTAAAAACAAAAGAAAAAGTAATAAAAGAATGGTTTCAGATTATGTCTTTGTAAAGGATTACATTGTATATAATAAGTAAGGGTTTTAATTTGTTTAAGCATTATTCTAGTCTTCATAGGAAATTTTGGTAATTAATAGAGATCATTATTATATGCCGTTGTTAAAGTCTTTCTTCAATTGTCATGTTGAACATTTTCGCCACTTAAGTCTTATGCATAATATTAAGATCTATTGTCCAAGTACTATTTTTGATATTTATGTAAACCTTTGAGGCTTACCTTAACCTTATCAATGTACAATTCAGGAGCAATAATCTTCCTTTGATGGGCCCAAATTGAGCCATCTGATGACAGAATGCCTTGGCCCAAAAGCGGCCCACGATCTTTGGATAGATAAGAAGGTTTTCCAAGGCTCAAAGAAGTGCAAAGGCTGATTTCCTTCACCATCTCTGGATCTGTTATGCATAATAGCTGTATGTTTCCAGAAGAATATAAGAATATTGGTCCTGTCACCAGTATAGATTAGGTGAGCAAGGTTGAAAAATAAAATTTTAAGATTCTGATTTAGTGTTGATATGCATATTTGATCATATGATCTTTAAGAGGTCCTTTTGTTTACATTCTAGGCATGTCTTGGACTAATTGCTAGAGATTACAAAACAGAGGAAATTAAGTATTTGCTAAGACAAAACATGCCATTGTTTCTTTCAACTTGTTTCAAGTAAGTAAAAATGTGCATTCATCATTCAAATGAAATCTGCTATAATTCCCATTCCCAATCCATGTCCAAGTTCACCTAATGGAAAAGTACTAACTTTTTTGTTCTGAATAATGCTTTTATTAGAGAAAGATAATAAAGCAACAAAAACAAAAAGAACCCCTATTTTCGTAAGTATGTACTACAACGGTTTATAACACTAATTACAATTGGAATATTCTGACAACAAAAATTGTCTAAAATCTGAGCTGTACCCTCTGTGACTACTGCTATTGTCTTTCTACCCAAAAAAAAAAAGACTACTTTTATTGTCTACCTATTTTATTTTCAACTCCCTAAACTATATTTCTACCTACTTTGGTGAGAGAGAGAGAGAGAGAGAGGAAATGGCAAGTGAAGTACCATATTCATTTCTCCACTGCTCCAAATGTGGGAAGATAGTGGAAGGCCAGTCATGAGCAATAGCATCAGGGTGATCATACTCCTTTGTAGCAGTAGTTTTTGGTGTTGCATGAACTTGGAGTTGAATTCTCTTCATTTCAGGGATGTTCCCAAAGAAAAAAGAAGGAGAAGGTCCCCTTATACCTTGCCTTTGAAGTTTGGCTCTGAGAAGTTTTGGTTTCAAAACCAAAAGGTTATAGAGTTGCATTAACAACACTATAAACCCTCCTATAGCAACTGATACAGTGATCTTCGCCATTAGAACTGGGTTTGCTTCCATCTTTCTGCTTCTTCTGCTTCTTTTCTCCCTAGACTTAGATCAAAACTAGGACCCTTTTAGATTCTCTGTGTACTGTTTTCTTTCTTAGCTGGCCACATTTTTTTCTTTTTCGTTTGACCTTTACCATTTTTCAAGAGAGAGAATACTAATTTTATATTGTGTTGGATTTTTAATTGATTTGTCCAGTCTAATTGAGCTAACCGAGGTATATACAGATAATACTGGCGGCAAAAATTGTGACGTGTTTTTAGCATTACTCATATAAATTAATTGCAGGTTAGAGCATTCATGAGTTTTAAAAATTTTAAGGCCTGTTTTGTAATGGAGTTTGAGTAATGCTTTTTTTGTAATTTTTTGGAGGGTCATGCTAACGAGCGTTTTAAGGGTACTTATTAATAATCTATTTTAGGAAATTTTTGACATCATTTTTATAGGAAATGAAAAAATTGTCAAAACATTAATTTTTTTTTTTCCCTATAAAAACTTTCTTTAACCAGATTCTTAACCAGTGCCCTAAGGGCACTCGTTAACATTTTCCTTTTTTGAAATATGTATGGATGAAAAAGGAAAATGTGTGTTTAAGATGTTCTACCAAACGAGGCCTAGTATTTAGCAATTAAAAAGTCACTTTATAACATTTAACACAACACTTTATTTTTTATTCATTTTTTATTCTTCCTCTCTGTCTCTCTCTCTCTCTTTCTCCCTATGTCTTTCTCTGTTTATTAATTGACTGATAATAATTTTTTTTTTTTTTTAAGATTTCAGCTACAGTAGAATGTCAAAAATGACATTCTACTCTAGCTAAGATGTTAAAACTTTTAAGTATAGCACCCTTAATGTAGTGTGCTTTTTTAAAATCAGATGTTAAAAAATAGCATATTTAGCATTTGAAACCTTTTATGAGAATGGCAGAATGCTGTTATATGGAGTCTTTGGTTATGATGATGGTGATTTGGTTGATAAGTGCACAAATTATTTTGTCCCTTAATGTTTTTTGAAGTGAGTTTTGGATAACAACAAACTATTTTATACCTTAGGGTGTGTTTTGTTTGAAAGTGAAATAGGGTGGACAGAAAATTTTGGTGAAAAAATGGAAAGAAAAACTTTTTTAGAGTGTGTTTGGTTGGGTGGGGAGAAAGAAAAATAAATGGTGGGACTCGAATGTTTTATCCCCAGGCCAACCAAAAAGTTTTCTCCTCAAAATTGAGAGAAAAATGAAGGGAGAAAATGAGACTGCTTACTGCAAAAAATTTGTCCAATTCTTTTCTTTATTTCTTTCCTTTTTTTTTTTTTCCTTTCTTAGATGTTGCCTTCTTTTTTCTTTTTTTTTTGATTTCCTGGCTATGGGTGTTGTGGGGATCATTCGGTTGATAGGCCCATAGGATTCAGAATTGGTTGAGGATTGTTGGGCCAGTGGCCCATCCGAGGTCGTGCACCCGTCCGAGGACGCCATGCTCCTCGGCAGTATGCGTCCGAGGACGATCGCGTCCGAAGACGATCAGGACGAGGTCTCACCACGATCAGATCTCAGAAGTAGGTCATCTCCAGGGGTAGAGTAGCCGACTAAAGATGAAAGAGATAAGGCAAACAAATATCTGAAACTATAGCTGCCTCCGCATTAATGACCTCTCAACCAACTCTCTGGCCGCATTAATGTGGAGGTGATACCTGAGCAGTAGGGAAGCAGCCTTACAGCTGCCCATAGGAAGTTCCAGGAGGTGCCAGATGGGACAGAAAGAAATCCCCCGGACACAATCTACACGTGTTCGGCGAGGATGGATCGCGAAGGGGAGTATATAAACTAAACGAAGAACATGGAGAAGAGGATCGAGGAAAAAAGAAGAACACATATAAAAACTGGAGAGAAAGAAGTAAGAAGGGGGAGAGAGAGAGTAACACTAGGGACTGAAGAAAAAACGTTGATTATACCAACAAAAAAGAAGGAAAACCTTGGATGGGCTTGAGATAAAATCTTGGAGGTAGATACCACAGTTAACCTAGTTCTTTACACCCACGCTCTACAAATCATATTGTCTGGGCCTTTTACGTACGAACCCGATACTGTTTAGGTTCGTCACCAAATCGTGTCCTTACATTACTCATACAATGATCTTGTGTCTTTGTGTGAGAACAAGATTGGTAAAACACTCAAGAGAATCTATCTTCCAAAGGAACAACTTCTAAAGAACGTTAAAGGTTAGTGAGAAATTTCTATTTATAAGTTTTAGAATTTTTTTAGGGGATCGAAAAGAAAAGAATCTATGGTTTGTTTAAATGACTTGAATAGAGTATGAAATTATTTGCTATTGGTCGATGAAAAATCATGTGTGGACATGAATAGAGTATGTGATACTAGTTGCAAACTGATCACGTGATGCATGCGAATATATAATTATACTAAGATGTGGTATAATCTAAATTTTATTGTAGATAATTTGTTCTCTCTAATAATTAAAAATTATGTAAAAGTAATTTCCATTACTCTATTTTTACAAATATATATTCTTCTAACTATTGTTATTATGCATTATATTTTTCTAATTTCTTTTGGTACAAATAAAAATTTTAAGCTTCATATTTATTATTTAAATTCATATTAACTTAAGGAGATTATTATTGTGGGTCCGAGAGTTCTGCAGTCCGGCCCAAACTCTATCTGGGCCCAGGGCCCGTGCCGAGGAGGTACCTTGCCGAAGACGAATGCTCGGCGGTCGAGGTAGCAAGGGGAACGGCTGAGAACTTACCCTGTCCTCGGCATTCCATAGCTTCAGCGGGAAGACCAACACCCCGGTGTAGGCAATCCCCAAACAGCCCCCTCAAGGGGATGTGAACGGAATGGGGCCCATAGGGAAGCAGGGTGTGAACTCGGACCAAGGAAAGTGCGTCCCACCCCCTTCAGTAAATGCACCTGCCAATACCCAGAGCTGGTTAATGAGAAAAGACGTTTGGGCGGTGCAAACGTCGATCCATGCAACTAATAGAAAGTTAGACGGGACGGTTGATGGGATGGATACAGAAATAAGCTCCTGCCTGACCTACAAGTGGAGGGTCAGGATCAGCCAAGACGGACTATATAATAAAAAGGAAGGTGCACCGATAAGGGGGTTGGGAAAAATGGCCAGAAACCAGAGCCTCCCAGCCCACCTCCAGGAGAAAGACTCCAGGGGTGTAGGGAAACTTAAACTTGCACGAACACCGCGAAAAACCCACCGCCTATCGATCAAGGCCTAGCCTTCCAAACCCACGCTCTACAAATGATATTGTTAGGGGTCTTTTCACGCGCGAACCCGACACTGTTACGGTCCGCCACGAATCGCGTCCTTACAGGTGTGATAGTTGTTTTGTTGTTGTTGTTGTTGTTGTTGTTGTTTTTTTTTTTTTTTTTTTAATGTTTAACTAGACGTGATTTTTTTTTTTTTTGGTCACTTTTTTGTTTTAATTGACCATCATTTTTTAACAAAGGTATGTAAGTAAATTTATACAAACTCACTTTTTTTATCCCCTCACTCAGGGCCGGCTCTATGGTGGAGCAAAAAATGCAACCGCCTAAGGCCCCAAGTAAAAAAAAGGCCCCTAAATTTTAACCAATAGGATTATTTATAATCAATAAATAAAATAATTTTTTTTATTAGATGAAAAACAAATAAAAAAATAGAGAAAAATGCAACGTCGTCCACAATATTTTTCACAACACTTTTACAACTAATGCTAAGTAGCAAGTTATTACAGCCTATTGTTGATAGCAAAAAAATAATTATAGTGATATTTTCAAATAAAAAACAAAAAGCAGTTTAAAATCTAGAATTTGTTGTAAAAAATATTGTGAATGTTGCACTTCTAAAAAAAAAGAATAATAATAAGAGTTTAATTAGCAAACTTTTACTAGTTTTCATCTAAATCTACCACTAACACCATTGTTTTACTTACCACTATCAATCTACTACATCAACAAGTATGAAAAATTTTGTCAAATTTTTTTTGTCTTAAAAATTCAAAAAAAAAAAAAAATTCTATGTAGTTCATGTTAATTAGTAGTAATTTTGCATCTAAATAAGATGATCAATTTTCGCCTTAGGCCCCCAAATGCATCAAGCCGCCCCTGCCCTCACTTTTCCACTTCCAACAAAAAAAAAAATGAGAGATATTAAAATCTTCTCTATCCTCCCGCTTTTCCATCTTCCCCTCATTTTCTATCATTCTACTTTTTCACCCTTCTAACCAAATGAACCCTTAATGTTTTTTTCGAAGTGAGTTTTGGATAACAATAAATTTTAGGGGCACAACTATTTTCACAAGCATGTTATGATTAGTAAATAATAAATATGGTAATTATGATGGAGTTCAAAGTGATAGCCAATGCAATTTCTCATTAGATGAAGGAGAAGGGCTTTTGTGTGTGTGTGTGTGTGTTGAGAAGAAAGATAGTAAATGAAGAGGGAGTTCATACTAATGATCTCATCCTTGGAGCATTTACATCAGCTTATACATATATTAATTTTTTTTAATTGCATATATTTCTTCACACACAACAACCATCATCAACATTCTTTATTTATTCTCATTATACTTAAAGAAAGATTCTCAAAAAAATAAAAATAAATAAATAAAAGAAAGAATTAATAATGTCAATGTAAATTTATATTGTTATTGTAATAACCATGTTTTGTTACATCATTTTGCATAGACTGATGTGGGTGAATTTTAATTTAATTGGCTAAAATGTGGTACTTTTTTTTATTATACAAGTATAGATGTGAATACACTTATAATCAATTGTACTACTCTTCTTTTTTCTTTTCTTTTTTTTCCAATGACCCACAATCGAAAGGTAAAGAAATAAATCACAAACACAATTGTTATAAGTAATTTGCAAAGTATCAAGGAAATCCAAAAAAAAAAAAAAATCTATGTTTAATTTTATTTAAAATTAAACTTGTAAAGAGAGAGAGATTTGAAAAAAAAAAAAACTTGTAAAGAGGGAGAGATAGATAAACAGACAAATAAGCTAATATTTTGACCTAAAGCTGCTTTTACTACACTGGAAAGCACTTCAAACATGTATAAGTATTATTTTGGTATTATATAGTTCTTGTTCCTTGTGATCCCTTTATATAGGTCAAAGGACCTAGTTTGAGCAACAACAAAGAAATAAATAAATAAATAAATAAAAAGGGGGGGGGGGGGGGGCGGGGGTGGAAACCAAGTGTGTGAGTGGTTTTCTTGGTTTTCTCCAACTTAGGCAATAGGCTTGGACACTGGTAGGCCTGTGTATTTTAGTCTCGAATGAAGCATTAAATACTAATTTTGCAAGGGAGAGAAGGAAGGCCCATTGTTACTAAAGACCAAAATGAGTGATTGGGTGTCTAGGCCTCTTTTCATGAGCCCAAATCAATGTCAAGCTCCATCTACAATATAAATTTAGAGGGCTATTTGAGTTGTTTGAATACAAATCTTGGCCTTCCAAATCATAGGTTCCCAAGCTTTCCCATGAAAACTTTGCGCATGAACCATGGCCTTTAGACTTGACAAAGTTGTAGGCATTTGAGAAATTGCAACTTCATTAAAAGTTTCTTGAGTTTTAGCCATGACTTCTTCAATAAATTTGGCTTAGTACCTGAAGCTTGCAAACCTCCTGGTTCCAAAAGTAGGTGATAATAACAATAATAGTGTGGTAGTCGAAAGGGGTGTGTATCCATGAGCTGATTTTTAAGTGGAGAGTGTACTTGATCTTCTTATCTTTGTGTGGTCCTTGACCAAATAATTTTGCTGTCTTTTAGAGGAGAAATGAGCCAGATTTCTCTTCTTTGAGCCCCTAGTGACTTAATTTTTTTTTAGTGAGTTGGTTTGTCTTTTGGGACCAAATGTGATGTTGTGCCCATACAAGTTTGGGAATTCAAGAAAATAAGTGTAGTCTTGAATCTTGATTGTCTTTGTAATTTGGTAACCCAAGTAGCTTAATTGACTTGTAATTGGACAGTTTTCAACCCACACTATTCTGTGTAAATATGAGCTTTTGTTAGAGAATCTAATTATTAAAAAGTGAGAAAATTTATATGAGTTGTGAGAATTGGTACCTTAATGGCTCAACCTATGAGTAAGAAAGATTTGGACCATGTGCTTATTGCTTGATGGTGGCAATAATGCGAACCACCATGAGTCCAATTCGAGAAGTTGCAAGATGTAGATCTCAAGTCTATTACAAGAAGTGAAGAAATGTAGGCCATAAGTCAAATTCATGATATAGAGATTATAGAAGTCATGAGCTCAATTCATGATGAAAAAATAAAGCACACTATGAGCCCATTATATGATGTAAAAAGATGAGTCATGGAACCATTTTGTGATGTAGAAAGATATAAGCCATGAGCCCATTTCATGAAGTGAAAAGGATTGTGATCCGAAAAGCATGAAAAGTTAGGGTAAAAAGCCTAATATGGGTGGATTAATGAAAAATTGGACATATTAGGCTTTTAAGTGAACTTAACTCAAGACCCCTTCATTTGACTTTATAGAATTATATTCATGTGGGGCATGTTGTGGAGTAAAATTGCATCACATAGGATCAAATTTATAAATGATGTATTCTTTGTGCAAAATGAAAGTGTGGTCCAACCCAAGTAGAAATTATTATAATATACTTGCTTATAGTGTATAGCCTGATCGAGCTTCTTTTTCTTCAACTTGGGAATTACAACTCATCCCTTCCATCTTTCTGTGAGTCTTTTGTAAGGATGAAAATAGATTAATTTTCTCATTGTTATTTTCTGTTCTTTTGGGCCTAACATTTCTGCTCTTAATGAAATCACCATATAAAGTAATATATATATTATAAAATTAGATATTCATTGTTTAAATTATATAATTCCCATTATACACTTATAGATTAAATTAGACTTTAGAGTAGAATTTTTATGTTGTGTTAAAAAAAAATTACAACCTCCTCAATTATTAAATTATTATATAAAAAATAATGAATTTTTTTAAATTTAAAAAAAAAATGAAGATTTTTTTTTTTTGGTAAAAAAGTTAAAACTTGTAAGAAAAAAAAAAAAAAAAAAAAAAAATCAGCACAAGGCAAAAGGACAACAAAACAAAGGCAGACAAAAGAGGTCAGGGGAACCAAAGAACGAGCTCATCTCGGTGTCCCTCTCTCCCAATTCTCTCTCTCTCTCACACACAAATTCCAAACCCTAGCTTTATCCGTAAGTACATACTCTTTCAACCCCTTATCTCTCTCTCCCCAAAACGTCGCTGTCCGATCCCAAAAACCCTAACACTACAAATTCGAGGGTTCAATTTTCAACCCCTAAATGTACAAACTCGGAGCTTGAAGAAGAAAATCTAGGGTTTCCGCTTCTGCTTCAACAATTTTTCAAAAAGCTTTGATATTTCGGGAGAGGGAATTTTTTTTTTGTATAAATTGTAAATTATGTACAGAGATCGAGTAGGTGGAGGTGGAGGATCGTCGAGATCGGAAATGGTAGCTGGCGGAGGAGGAGGACCGTTGGATCGAAAGCGAATCATCAACGACGCGCTCGATAAGCACCTCGAGAAATCGTCGCCGTCCACTTCGAGAGTCGGCGGCGGAATCAATAGTAGTAGTAAGGACAAGGAGAGAATCTCTGTGCCTTCCACTTCCACCGGTAAATCTCAGCAGCATCAGCAGCTCGATCATCGCGATTCTCGTTCCGCGTCGCTTTCGAAGAACAAGTGCTCCGATGGTATGTATTTTATGTGTATACAATTTTGAACTCTGTGTATGTTTTTTTGATCTGGGTTTGTTGATTTTTGTTGGTTTCAGCTTTTGCTTGGTAAATTGGGGTTAATTTGTTGTTTTTGTTTCTAATTATGTGTTGTCTGAATTCTGAAGTAAATTGCTTGTGGTGGGCTAGTGGGGTATTGGGATTTAGGACTGAAAGTGATTGATGAAGAAAATTTGTGAGTTGTAGGATCTGAGTTTGCTGAATAAAGTGGTTTGAACTTTGAAGTAGGTATTTGTTTAAAGTTTAGTGTTTATGATTATGTTAGTGTGAATTATGGATTGTTTAGAAGCAAATTTAGTGTAAATGAGATCTTAATTTAGGAAAGTTTTAGTTTTTATCCCTGATTATCGATAGTGGAATTTTAGTGATAGAATACGGTGACATGTAATAGCATGTGTCTTAAGCGCCTGAGCAGGAGTTGGGTTGAGGATTTCAGTTGTTTTTCCATAATGTAAACTTTCTCATTCATGCTTTGTTAATTTATGTTTTTTAAACTTTCTATTGGGTTTGGGTTAATAAAAAAAAGTGCTTTGAAGTAGGTGCTTGTTTAAAGTTTAGTGTTTGTGATTATGTTAGTGTGAATTATGGTTTGTTTAGAAGCAAATTTAGTGTAAATGAGATCTTAATTTAGCAAAGTTTTAGTTTTTATCTCCGATTATCAATAGTGGAATTTTAGTGATAGAATAATGTGACATGCTTGAGCTGGAATTGGGTGGAGATTTTATTTGTTTTTCCGTATAATGTAAATTTTCTCATTCATGCTTTGTTAATTTCTGGGTGCTCCCGTAAATATGTTAAGTTTTCGAGATTATTTTTTTGAAGTGTGTCAGTATTGAATTAGACCATTATGATTTCTCTCTATGTATATAATCTGTGAGTGTATGTATGTACATTGTTTAGTGATGTATCACAATTTCAATATGATGTAATTTGGATATGGATTCTGTGATGCATGTTAGAACTTATAAGTGAAGGAAGTTTCAGGCTGTTAACAAAGTATGCACAAACTATTGAATCTCATGCAATTGTAACTGTTTATGGAGGGGTGCACATAGGTCGATCCGGATCGAGTTTGGTGCCAAAATGCAACTCAACCTGATCCCTTCAGGTGGAGAACTCACTCACCTGCTTCCATCTTATGGTTGGACAAAACCGTACGGACCCCACTTTCACGTGGGCAGTAGGCATTGGGCTGGTCATCAGTTTGGGTTTTTGGGTTGGGTTCCAATTTTCCCCAAATAAATACTCTTGAAATTTTTCTGATCAACACAAAAGGACAAGAAAATTTTCTTTTACAATAACTGTACTTAATTAAAATTTTTCTCAATAACCTGACATTAGATCAAAACATAAATTTGATTACCCGCACTTTCTACATTTTTCTTAACAACCAAACAAAATCAAGATTCAAAAAATCAAGAACACAGCAAGAATCCAACAAGGCTCAAATAGTCATTTTCTCTTCTTCCTCTTCATTGTTTCAATAAGTAAACAAAACGGTCTTCAAAACACTGAAACAAAAATAAAAACAAACAATGGAGAGGATAGGTGGTTGTAGACATCGGTGAGCCTATCAGCCTTAATCTTTCAATTTTTTCCCTTTCAATTGCCATTGGTGAAGATAGAGGCCAGATGGGTGTAGACGTCAACGAGGGGTGCAAGTCAAGCTAGTGTCCACACCTTGCTGGAGTGTTGAACTGGATCAGACTATTCAAGTGGAAGATGGTTGTATCATTGTTAAGAATAGATATCATAACAAAAGGTTATGTGGCATTTAAAAGCAAGGTGAAAAGTTAGTTCGTGGAATCAAGACTCACCGGTGACCAACTGCATGAGTAATTTACTAAATGTAAAGGGAGTCATCTAGCATTAGCACTGCCCCTTGTAGATACATTTTGTACTAAGGAGGATGGTCTTCCATCCTATTTGTCAAACAAGTGGGATGAAATTCCCCATCCTACCTCCTCCCTTCTAAGTGCAAGGTTGAGGTTGAGGTCTTGGGTTCAATTCCTATTGGCTGCATGTATAACTTCCTAATTAAAAAAGGTTCCTTATCCTACCTTTTGGCCTTTGTTTGACAAATAGAATTGCTTTCTATTGTCTCTTGATCATAATTCACGTAATAGAGTATCATCCTGATGTTTTAGTATATAGTATGAAGCTCAAGTGTCCTTGATGCTCGTGTTCAGGTATGGATTTTTAGGGGTTTTTTTTCCATGTACTTCTGCTTAGATCTAACCTGTAATAAAAGTGAAAATAATTAGATGTTCCCTGGTAGCTAAGAAATGTACTTTACACCCCCCCCCCCCCCTCCTCCCCTTGCGGGCGCTTCCCTTGCATTGTAATATGATATCGTCTATCGTCAGGTTAATATGATTAAAATTGGAAATTTGGGTGATTTTAGATTTGCTTTCTTTAACCCCCCCTCCCTTTTTTTTTGGGGGGGTGGGTAGTTGGATTCTTTTTAATTACATTTTGAGAGTAAAAAAAGTGTTACATCATGTGAAGAAACATAAAGAATTTTAGCTATTTTAGTAGTCTGATTGAAAATTTTTAATAGGTATTTTCACCTTTTTGGCTGATGATGACCTTGTTTGCATTAATTTCAGAGGAATCTGAAACAGACAGTGAAGAATCGGATGTTAGCGGTTCTGATGGAGATGATACATCGTGGATTTCATGGTTTTGCAATTTACGAGGAAATGAATTTTTCTGTGAAGTTGATGATGAATACATCCAAGATGATTTCAATCTTTGTGGCTTGAGCAGTCAAGTTCCTTATTATGATTATGCACTTGATCTGATTTTGGATGTTGACTCTTCTCATGGTAAGAACTGTCCTGTTCTAAATTGTATTTAGGTTTATGCATTTTGAAATTATCTCTTTTTGCCAACAATAATTTGATAATTCTGCATTCTTGAATTCCTAAACAATTTCAAGCGAATGGGTTTTTATCTCCTCATACTTGTAGCTTTTGTCAACATAGATAAGTTGCCCATCGACCCTTTGAGGGTGATAAGGAAGCAAGGGTTTGTCCTTGGTGCTTATAAATGAGAATCTCAAATATGTACTCTTGATCACTCATCTTATTCTTGTGACCTCTACAAGTATGAAGTAAATGATATAAATTTTATATAATTTTTGTTTTTGCTAATATGTCATGGTGTTGTTTGGAAACTGCATTAATTATACAAAGCATTGTTTCATGGTTTCGGGAAAAAAAAAAAAAAATCTCAAATCTGATTAACTTTATCTCTGCATGTTTTTGTCATACAAAAAGGATTTCTCTGATTTATGATTGCTAGGCTTAAAAGGTGTTGTTTAGCAAACTACTATAATTTTTTGGTCTGATTCTAGATGTAATGAATAAAAATATTTTAGCATATCGACAAGCTTTATTTTTGTTTTGTTGTGATAAGGAGTTATCAATCTCAACTATTTTGTCGTTTAGAGTTTTGGAAGTAGGAATTTGGTAAGATCTATTGCCTACAGCATGTAAGAAACTGAGATCATAATGTCTTCCGTCTCAAACCATGTCTTTATTTAAAAAAGTACTTAGTAAAGTACATCCAAGCATTAATGTGGGTGGTTCTGAGTGAAATTTGCATATCAATGAGTTGTCCTCTGTATCTACATTTTATTACCTAATATCCATTTCAACAAATTCAAGTGACACCTATGACTGATTTTAAAAATATCTTTTATTGTTATAGTAAAATTCTGACCTAATTTCTGCTTCCAAGTGTGTGTGTGTGTGTTTATGTGAAGGATCTTACCATTTAGCCTTATTTAATGGTATGGGTATGGTTTTCAGCAGGTGACATATTTACCGAAGAGCAGAATGAATTGGTTGAATCAGCAGCAGAGATGCTGTATGGTCTGATACATGTTCGGTACATACTCACCAGCAAGGGAATGGCCGCAATGGTAAATTTCTGAGCCAATTTATACTTTATTTGTTTCTTATGTTTCTGGTTGAGTAAAACATAGTTAAATCTACTACAGTTAGAGAAGTACAAAAATTATGATTTTGGAAGATGCCCCAGAGTTTACTGCTGTGGACAACCCTGCCTCCCTGTTGGTCAATCAGACATTCCCCGCTCAAGCACCGTAAAAATCTACTGCCCCAAATGTGAAGATATCTATTACCCGCGATCTAAGTACCAAGGCAGTATCCTTTTATTGCACTAGTTTTTACTTGTTTTGAAACTTTGTTTGCATTTTGCCTGCATCTGCCTGAACATTGAATTCTCATTGATAGATTTTTCTTCTGCTAAATGTGGTATGACCCAATTGATTAATATGTTGTTATTATATAACTTAAGTGTGAAAGAGGAATTTTTACTTTGACCTTCCTGCAAAGTGAGCTATGGTGTTTCCATCTGGATGAAATTGTATGTAACAAGCTAATAAATAATTCTTATGGTTTAGACATGTGACCTCCTGAATTCAAATATATTGGTTGGTATGTTATGTATAGAAGTACAAATTAAGCTATATATCATGTGATTTCTTGTTCTCATCATCATTATCATTTTATTGCTATGTAACATGTGGTTAAGCTGATCTAGTGCCTAAAAATAGATTTTATATTTATGTCCTAAGGATCATTAGTAACATTTTATAATTATTCACCAGTGAATCTTTAGTTTAAATTTACTTGATGCGCATATATCTTTTGGGGTCCAGGAGACAACCTTGGAATTCTTGACCAACAGGGAGAACATTCATAGAAAGGAGGGCTCTTATGTAATTTAACAAGGCTTGTTAGCTTAAAAGATGGAATTGGGGGATCTGTGGCTTGGCTTTTTTATTAAATGAGTTTGGACAATTCATTTGAGCTTTACTTGTGTTAACAAATGAGTGAGCCTAGGCAAGCATCAAAACAGGCCAAGCCTGACAGGACAATCATATCAGCTCATTTTCTGCTCTGGATGTTGCCATACTGCTGCTGGCTCTACTGGTGCTAAAGCCACAATTATTCTAACTGACATTTGATTCTTTGCTGCTTACCTTGCTGATTAGCCTAAAACCTGGAGTTCCAAGTTAAGCTATATGTTTTTTTAGGCTAGTGAAGAAGCTCTTAGTCTAATTATGTTTTAGCTTAAGTTGATTCAGAGTAGGCTTACCATTTGCGATCCCTAAGCCCAGAGCTGTATACATGAAATCTGAATCACCTAAATCAGTATAATTGCAAAAACTAATCATTTTTGTGCCAATAATCTTAAGCTATGTATGATTGGTGGTTAGAGATATAGTATTGGACATTTTGTGTAGTGCACTTGGAGTTTCCATTTGAATTGTTGATTGATAATGGGTGATTGTGATTTCCATTAAATAGTTCTTCTTTGTTTTTATCATTGTGCTAAAGACTGTTGATGTGTGTTGAGTAATTATGGTTGAATGTATGAGATGTTCCAATTTTTGCAAGTTATCTTTTTGACAAAATTTCCTTGACTTTATGAAGATATTGATGGAGCATATTTTGGAACCACGTTTCCCCACTTATTTTTAATGACGTATGGACACCTAAAGCCACAAAAGGCGTCTCAAAGCTATGTTCCAAGAGTTTTTGGCTTCAAGATGCACAGGCCATGACATCAGAGGTGCAAGTTACTATTTGTGTTGAATTGTCCCACTGTTCATTTGTGATGGTTCTCATATTATCTCATGCTATGTTGTTATATGAATGGCTCTAACAAGCGAGATGAAATGCAAGAGTACAACAATTGATTCACAATGAAAATGTTTAAAGTGAAAATTTGCCTTTTAGCATAGCAGAACGTATATTTTTATTTTATTCACGAATTTAACAGAGCGTTTGTAAGCTTCTCTCTTTTTCTAGGTTTGAGGATATGTCAAGTGTTTTGTAGTTTCCTTTGCTTGGGTTATCTATCACTATTTCGTGGTTGAGTGCATTTATTTCATCTCAAAACTAGCACTGGAGGATTCTAGGAAGGGATTAAAGTCCTTTTGTTTTTTGTTGCTTTCGGTGTCTGTAGATGTAAATCATGTAATGCTGTCTGATGCCATTGATTTCAGTGAAAATCAGGTATGTGGGAATAATTTTTTTAAGTGAGGAAAAGGGATTTCAGAGTATTTTGAGTACCTTTCTCAAATAATTATTTTATTCCCTCAAATTGGGGGAGAGGAAATATTGTTTAATGAATTTGTGTACTTGCCTTTGTACCCGTTACAATTTATTAAAATTTTAATCATTTTCAAACAACATTTAGTACTGCTCTAATCTAATGTCAATGTATATGATCTCTTGTCTTGCTTCTTCTGCTAACTAGTTTAGGCCTCTTAGCCTATGTAATCTGATCTACAAAGCAATTTCTAAACTCCTAGCTAATAGGCTGGAACCTCTGTTTCCCAAATTAATCTCTAAGTGGTAGGTTGCTTTTATTTCAGGTAGGAATATTCAAGATACCATCATTCTTGCCCAAAGAAATAATGTATACTATGGATGATGAATTGTTGAGTGGGCTTAAAGCATAAGATGGAGAAGACTTATGATAGACTGGAATGGCCTTTTAGCATTCATGTCCTTCGATACTACGGCTTTTTAGAGTTTTGGATCAATTTGGTTGTCCAGCATCCTCACCTCTTCTCAATTCTCATAAATGGTGGGCTAGTAGACTTCTTCACTCCTCTACATGGTATTAGGCAAGGAAACCGCGTCTTTCCTTTTTAATTCATCTTAGCTGGAGAAGTTTTATCTAGATTGTGCCAACATGCTGAGTTTCTCTTTCTATTTCCCCACTTGCAATTTATCGATGATGTATTATCTTCTTGCACGCACAGGAACAAGAGCTATCACATTTTTAAACTTGTTTGCAAAAGTGATAAACTGTGAACTTAACTACATAATCTCTTTTCTTAAGTTTTAATGTTCCTGGAGCTGACAAATTGCTGACTATTTTTCTTCTTTTTTTTTTCTTCTCCACCCTATTATCTAGTCTATTTCTTTCCAAACTTCTAGACATTTCAGATCTTTTAACAAAGAGAATGAAACACATTCATCTGGTCGTATAATTTTTTATTTGTGTGGACACGTTTGTTTGGTCAGTAATTTCAAGCGGATTTAAGTTAATTTGTGTAAGTAATTTTGACAGAATACATATGCTCGGTATGCTCGACTTTGGAGTCAAATTTGCTAATTATTTATGAGTCAAATATCCAAACCGAATTAAGCCCCAGGTGAAGCTGAGCTCAAGCAGGTTGCAAGCTGCTCAGCTCATTTGGAGCTGTTGACCTCATCTAGCAGATTTGTAGTGTCCTGGAGCTCAAGAGTCAACATGATTAATCACATGTCTTCTAGAAAGAAGTCACATTTAGTGTAACCAATAATATGTTGATTTGTCAAGAGCCTTGCAACTTATTTGATTGACACATTTTGTTGTTTTCAAATTCAAAGGAGATATTCATGGGTCAAAGTCAGACCATTTGCTCTCCTAACTAGCCTTGCCTCATAAATCTCTTTATTAATGATCATTATTCATTCAAAATAAATCCTCTACACTTGTAATGTTCAGGTTATCCAATTCAGAACCTTTTGAATACAGGTTTTTCAGCCTTGGATTGAGACTCTCTAGAGTTTCAAAGGTAACTCTATCATCAAAATCTTAAATTTATATATTCATTATAAAATAAGTAAATTGTATGTTACCATATTATCATAATTTAATTCAACTACAAAATAGATAGTGCCAGTGTTTTGTTAAATATTGATGTAATCAAACAAAAAATGTTGATGACATAGCAAAATTTAATACACTAATTTCATAATAGATAATGAGTAATTCTACAATATTCTGGAAGTATAATAATGTTATATTTTTTTCTGTCACATAATAATTTGTCCCATTAATTCTTATTCCCCGGACTCAGTACCCAACTAATGAGGTGACTAGTCACTTTTGGCGAAACTCCTTTTCTTTCAGAGAGGAGGGATTACAGCACAAAATGTACTTAATTGATTCACGACACAATTATATTAAAACGCTAGTATGAAATGTAATCACCACTGTTATGAAGTCCTAAAGGCCTCAAATATACAATTTTGGGACACCATAGTAGAAGAGGACAACAGTTTCTATGAACCAGACTGTCCAAACAGTAAAAGTAAAAATCATTTTTGACCTTACGTTTATATTTTGGGAATAATGGAAAACGAAAAGGATATATATATTTTTTTATTTTTACAAAAAAGTTGTATTGTCTACTCAATCAACTAACTGGCACTGAAAATTGAGGCAGAAAAATCATGATTTGATGGGCGCCTATTTAAGCCAAAAACATATATAGTATGTAGTAGTGGCTCTTCTATTATATTAAAGAGGTAAAAGAAATTTCTTAAAAACTTGTTTGGAGCTTGCTAATGTTGTAGCTAATGTAATATTATGGTTCATAGCCAAAGAAGCTTAATCATCAAATTTTGTTCTGCACGCAACATTCAATATATAAACACATTCATGGCATATGCTTGGAATGATAGGGACTTGCATTGTTTATAGTATTCATCACAATATTGGTTTTGGTAAAAAAATGATGCAACCTACTTGACTAATGACAACTTAATTTTAAAATAATGAAAAAGAAAAATAATAGTATGAAATGACCTTAGCTTTCACTTCTTTGAAACTTTCCAAAGAAAATCTGCTTCAGTGCCTCTATCTTCTCCCACCTTCTTGACAAGGAAATCAAACTCTCAAATGCATTGACATCATTTTGTGACAGCAACTTTCTCATTTCTCTCTCTCTCTCTTTTAATAATTAATTTCTTTTCTACCTGTTTCTTTGTCTGCTGTACATGTTCAATTCACCAAATTATATAAGGAAGTCACATCAAAAAATTATATAAGGTAGAACTTTTGCTTTTTTTCTTTTTTCTTTTTTCTTTTTTTTTAGTATCCCCTCTCTTTTAGGTTGTGATTCAAACTAGAATAAATCTAGAGTTTATTAAATTCATGCAAATATGATAAATTCCTAAACTTTTAAGAGGAAAATGTAAGTCTATGCAAATACTTAAATATTAATAACAATAAAATTTAAATATTTGATATCTATAACAAATATTTAAATATTCAAGGGCACTCATGGTTGGTTGTGTACTTGCAAATATTCTAAATTGAGGAGTTCATGTTTTTTTGTCATTCATTTATTAAAAAAAAGGGTTCCTATCAACAACAAAAGCATGTAGGGAGACTATATACTTGTGAGAAGCTATATTTTTTTGACTTGTGATGAGGTTAATTATTTAGCTAATTAGTTGTAACCATTGTTTTTCTTTGGTCAATAAATTACCAGTGTTTAGGGTAATACATTTTGAGAGGGAAATCACTCCAAAGACTTTGGCTTAGCAAAGTTATGATCAATACTTCCATAGAATCCGTTTGGTGAGATGTTTTGAAAGATTAATAGAGTTTTTTTAAACCCAAAACTCGATTTTGTAACCACAATTTATATATATATATATATATATTTTTTTTAAATAATTTTTATAAACGCTCATTTTAAACTCAAAACACAATTTTTCAACAACTTATACAAAAACACCCATAATTTGTTGCTATGTACCTAATCCTGTAAATTTAATTACAATCCTATTTTCTACGCTATTGATCAGCTAAGAGGGTTAATTGGAGGCCCTCTAAAGATTAAGTTAATTCTAAAAGATTATGGTGCTTTGCTTTTTTGCATAGAAGTAAAAACTTTGTGTTGTATAAAGTCGGCAAAATATGAAAAGGAAAACAAGAAATCAATATCCCAATATGGCCAAATGGATCAAAAATTATGAAATGGCTGAGAAGTGTACTGCTTTATTCTTTCATTGTTTTTTTATTTGAGAGGGGAGTGCACTGCTTTACTTACCAACACAAAAAACAAACAAAAAAAGTCTATTGCTTTCAGAATTTGTTTACAACTGGTATCAATTATATATATATATATATATAGATATTTATATGGTTCAACTTTGGGGAAATCGACCTTTTTGGAAAGTCGATCTTTCCGAGTTTGGCCATGAATACGACAATTTTCATTAATAAAGAACTTTTTTGCTTTAATATGTTTTTTTTTTTTTTTTAATTGAGAAAAACCTTGAGTTCCCTACACAATAAATAAATATATTGTTGGAATAATTATTAAATTCATTATGTCTCAACAGTTAAACTTTTAGGACAATTCTATTCTTTAGGAAAAAAAAAAAATTTTTTTTGAAACGATTAGTAATTTATTATTTTATTATGATTAAATGATAGAAATAGAGAGCACAGTAAAATTAAAAACTTTATTTTATACAGAAATTTAACTTTTCTACAACGTCCTATTGTATCTCTAACATCTTTTCAATGGCTAAAAAGTATGCTTACCTTTGTTTCAACTGGTACATCATACAGCCTTTTATTTCATTATACTTTTTTTTTTTTTGGAACCCTATCAATATGTTAAACACATGCTTGTTAAGCCTAATTTTGACCTAATTAAAAGATGATTGGACCGTTCTATTGGCCAGCTAAGAAGTTTAACTTTTTCCCAAGAACCTAAAGACAAAAAAATGATAAATTTAAGAGAAGAAAGGGAAAAATATATATAAAAGAATTGTTAATCCATGCTAAATTTGAAAAGGTTTGGGTTACATTTTCATTATTATGTATGGATTGTGGCTAATTTTTGAGCTTGTTTGATTTGGTATGGTTTATTTTGTTTTAAAAATAAATTAAACAAAAATAATGTTGTATTTATGAAGTTTTAAAAGATATTAAAAAAAGAAGAAGCCAAGCCTGCAAGACTTTTGCTTAGTAAGATTGCCAGGTAAATGTGATTGCATTGCTTTTGGTTATTCTTGAATGGACCAAACCTTTTGAAACCTAAAAAGAAATTATGATCATATATCATTAAATATTCAGTATTTTAATAAATAATAATAATAATAATTTTTTTTTATGAATTTCATAAATCTTATAAATTGTGAACTCTCACCTTAAAAGGAATACTTTGACTCTCAATTTACTTTTTATATACTTATATTGTTTGTTTACATATCATTTCCCCAAGATTTTATTTTATTTTATTTTTAGAATAAGTTGCACCTAATGTAATTCTTTGTTATATTACAACCGTTCTTAACTTTTAATTAAATTAATAATTTAAAGTTTTAATTATTTGATTACAAATTTCATTATTTTTAAGTAACATATAAAAAAAATAGCATGTAACACATGCATACGGATAGATACATTTAAAATTAAACACAATTTTTCTCATAAAAATAAAAATAATCAATCAATTTTTTTTTTTTTTTAAGTAAACATAATTAGTCACATTTTAAAAGTTTATCTTTGCTAGTGAAAGGTGGGTCTCCATCTTCTCCTAGGTCGTAAAATAGCCATCCCTTCTCTGAAGGTGTCTTTTGTCCCTAAAGGTAACAGGTTTACCTTCAGGCTTTGTGGTTTCTTTTTTTGGGGATTGGCAAATAGTTTTTTTCGTAGTCTCTAAGATGGAAGACCTTATGAAATCATGGAGTTGTCTTACTCTTTCAAAAAGAGAAGGGTCTGACCTTTGACTGACAGAAGAATAGGCAGCAGTGGAGTTTATTCTCACGGAAAAATTCTTGACTAAGCGTGCTCTCAATATAGATGTTGATGTTGCACAGGATCAGTAGGTTGAATGCTTCGACTTCAACATGCTTATGGTTGTAGTGAAGGCCTGCAAGGATGAACACACTTATCAAAAAGGCGACCGGGGTAAACTGGCCAAGTCCTCTCCAATAAATAAGTAAGTTTTTCTCTCAAAAACCAAGTTCCAACTTCTGGGGAGTCATGTTAGAAAAAACTTGCCTTGATTTGATACCGGCTAGTCTTTATATAGAGAACCTTAGAGCGGTTATTGATTTAGTAACTTCCCCAGGATATGTGGAAATCAATGAATTTTGACATAACTTCCTCAACGACTATAGAAGTTACAACCGCTGAGGGAAGTTAAGCATTTGTGAGGAATTTGTGGCGATGAATACAGGTTTAGTTCCCACTCCAGAATTCTGTGAGAATTTCCCAAGTGTCATGTGGTCGTCCATGCGCTTTGCCTCTGGACGACCCTTTGTCCATAGACGACCTGCCTGAATGTTTGGCCTTTGGCTCACGGACGACCCTTATGGACGAACTAGAGATGAACAATTTTTGCTATCTCATTAGATGCTATTGCAAAAACCTTCACACCAAATTGGAGATCCAAAAATGGTTTTAAGGTCAAGAAGGAAGGTGATCATGTTGTACTATTCACCTTTAACGATAGGAATGAGATGGAAAAAATTATAGCAACTGAACCTTGGAGTTTTGATAAGCACCTTATGGTACTGCAAAACTATGATAAGGAAAAAGACTTGGCCGATATGGAATTTAATAGGGCTACGTTCTAGGTTCAAGTACAAGATATACCAATCAGATTTAGGACTCAAAAGGTGGTGGAAGAGATTTGTGGAGCCATTCGGGCAGTAAACAAAGCACCAGTCGATGCAAAGGTGGAAGGGGATGGCTTTATCAAGGTCCGAGTTACTTTAGATATTTCTCAATCCTTGTGTCGGGGTAGAGTTATATCCCAGAGAATGGTAAGGAATTATAGGTGTCATTCAAATACGAACAACTCTTAAATTTGTGTTATTGGAGTGGTTGCCTTACACATGATGATCATGATTGTGATCTGTGGATTGAAAGTGAAGGAAGTCTATCGATTAAATCTAGGCAGTTTGGTCCTTGGATACATGTAGCACACATTATGTCTTCAAGAAGGAATGTAATTAAGGTCTTGGGTTTTTACACTAGAAAGATGAAGGAGACCCCAACAACATCATCAACATCGCTGAAGAAGCCACCAGTAGTGGTGGTTTGCACAAGGAAGCCTTCACCAGAGATAATTAGGCCTGAAAAGGAAAGTACAGAGCCTTTGCAATAGGAAAATATTGTGGCAGATTTTCAGGAGGATAATACACAGCATTCAAATCAAATCCCCACAAATCAGGGGATTCTAAGGAATTTGAATTTAATTCATCGGGCCCTGGGGTAGGGAAATTAGCAGTTGAGACATTTGAGGAGATAGATAAGGAATTAAAAAAGTTTTACTCTGATGCAAAAGTATTACCCAAAAATAGAGCATGCACAGGTAAGGAAAATTTTTTGGAGTCTTTGTCAATTAATGATTCACCAACTCTGTTCACTCAACAAGCATGTGCATACTATCCATCTGCTACACCACGCATACCACCATCAGTTTTACCAGCTACTCTCAATAAGCTAGTGACTAATGAAGGAACATGGAAAAGAATTAGTAGATCAAATATAGGGACAAATATTGTTATGGAGGAAGAAGTGGGTGAGAAGGGAAGTGCAGGAGGTACAGAGAGCCAACAGGTGGGCAATAAAAGCAAACAGATATTGGCGGAGGCTAGTTTCCAGTCCTGCCAGAAGCAATGAGTATCATATGTTGGAACTGTTAGGGGCTTGGGAACCAACGAATAGAAAATCAGCTTGCAGAGATGGTGTGGGTAAAAGATCCCTCCGTTGTGTTTATAGCCAAAACATGGACGAATGAAGCAAGGCTAGTTCTAGTTCACGATCGTTTGAATTTTAAAAATAAATTTGTGGCTCCCAAGAGAAATAAAGCAGGGGGGTTGGTGATTTTTTGGAAGGAAGATTTTGATTTAACAATTGAGACTTTTTCTAAGAATCACATAGATAGCACAATAAATAAAGCAGAGGAATGACATTTTACTAGATTTTATGGTGAGCCAGATACACAGAGAAGACATGAAGCTTGGGGGAAGTTGAGAAAATTGAAATCAAGAGGGAAGGCTCCATGGATTTGTGCTAGGGACTTCAATGAAATTACAAAGCAATCCGAAAAAATAGGGGGAAGAACACAACCACATTGCCAAATGCATGCTTTTCGCGATCTACTTGATGAGTGTGGATTCATGGATTTGGGTTTTGTTGGACATATGTTCACCTAGCACAAACATTTTGACCATTATACGGTGTGGGAGCGTTTAGACAGAGCGGTGGCAACAAATGATTGGTTCTTTATGTTTCCAGATACAAAGGTCTATCACCTTGATTTTATTACCTCAGATCATAAACTGTTGTGGATTGTACCGAAGGGAATGGACTGCAAGCAGCAAAAACCTTTTAGGTTTGAGCAAATGTGGATGACTGAGCGTGGGTGTGGAGAAACAATAGAAGCAGTGTGGATGGGGAACTATGAGGAACCTGATGGTATGAGAGTTTAGAAAAAGATTGACAATTGTGGGAAAGAGCTTATGAAGTGGAGCAAGAACAATTTTGGGAGTGTAAGGCGTGAGCTAGAGAAAAAAAGGAAGATTTTGTCCAAAGCCAAAATGGCTGCCAATAAAGGGGGAGATGTTCATCGAGTTTGAATTTTGGAAAAAGAAAGAAATACACTCTTGGATCGTGAAGCAAATATGTGGGCTTAATGCTTAAAGGTTCAATGGCTCAAGGATGGTGATAGGAATACATAGTTTTTTCATTGTAAATCCTCTCAAAGAAGACGCATGATTTACATTAAAGGACTATTTGATGAAGGGGGACGATGGTGCACATAGCCAAGTAGAGTGGTAGACACAGTGATACAATTTTATCAGAACTTGTTCACCTCTAGCAACTTAGACAGTTTTGAAGAAATTCTAGACCAGATTCCTCAAGTGGTCACCGAAGATATGAATTTAAGCTAATGAGTGAGTTTACAGCTCAAGAGGTTGAGATAGCACTAAAGCATGTGACACCATTAAAATCGCCAAGACCAGACGATATGCCACCTATTTTTTTTTTCTCAAAATTACTGGTCATCAGTTGGTAATGATGTCATTGAAGCTATTTTGCTATATTTAAATACGAGTACCCTCCCATCAGCACTTTGTCACTCTTTCATCACCTTAATTCCCTAAGTTAAAAATCTTGAATATATCTCGCAATATCGCTCTATTTGTCTCAGCAATGTTTTATATAGGGTTTTCTCTAAAGTGTTGGATAACAGGTTGAAACAGGTTTTGCCCCATCTTATTTCTGAACATCAAAGCACATTCATGATGGATCGCTTGATTTCAGATAATATAATGGTGGCCTTCGAAACCTTACACTATATGAGAAATCATAGTTCAAGGAATACAAGATATATGGCGCTCAAGCTTGACATGAGCAAAGCATATGATAAGGTGGAATGGGTATACATGGAGAAATTGATGCAAAAAAATGGGTTTTGATGTGGCTTGGATTAAATTGATGATGGGCTGTATATCCACAACTACTTACTCAGTTTTGGTGAATGGGGAACCACATGGCAATATTATGCCAACCAAAGGCCTTCGTCAAGGCAATTCTCTTTTCCCATACTTGTTTCTCCTATGCACGGAGGATTTTCATGGCTTGTTGAAAAAGGCAGAAATTATAGGAGATATAAGAGGAGTCTCTATTTGTTGTAATGGCCCCAAACTAACTCATCTCTTATTTGCAGATGACAGTCTTGTTTTTTGCAGAGCAAAAGAAAATGAATTTCAAAAGCTCCTGGAGATTTTAGCCACATATGAAAAAGCATCGGGTCAACAAATAAATAGAGCAAAAACCACTCTCTTTTTTAGCAAATCGACATCCCATGAAATGCAAGAATCAATAAAAGATGCTCTAGAAGTACCGGTGGTCCAACAGTATGAGAAATATTTGGGGTTGCCCTCATTCATTGGTAGAAAGAAAAAAGAGAGCTTTGATAACATCAAACAGAGGGTGTGGAATAAACTCCAAGGGCGGGAAGGAAAATTGTTGTTTCAAGCGGGTCGAGAGATTCTAATAAAAGCCGTTGCTCAAGCACTCCCTACTTAAACTATATCTTGCTTCAAATTGCCTATTGCTTTGTGCCATGAAATAGAAGCTCTCATCAAGAAATTTTTTTGGGGTCAAAGAGGAGAGGGCCAAAAAGTGCATTGAATCAAATGGGAGGACCTATGCAAACCAAAGTCACAAGGTGGAATGGGTTTTAAAGACCTATCAAGGGTTAATGACGCACTCTTGGCTAAACAAACATGGTGGCTCTTACATGATAAAACATCACTTTTCTATAGAGTTTTCAAATCAAAGTTCTTCCCTAATTGTACTATAATGGAAGTTGCAATTCCAAGCTCGGCTTCATATGCATGGCAAAGCATCCTTAGAGGTAGAGAAGTCATCCAAAGAGGGGCAATATGGCGAATAGGAGATGGCAAAACAGCAGCAATCTGGGGTGATAGGTGGCTGCCAGTGAAGCACTCTCCCAGAATTGTATCACCATGGGTTGAAGCACTGTTAGAAGCAAAGGTATGCAACCTTATTGAACTGGACCAAAACTGCTGGAATAGTGAAGTAATTGATTCCACAATGCTACACTTTGAGGCTGAGATCGTAAAGAAAATTCCCTTGTGCCTTATTGATCAACCCGATACACTCACATCGCCTTAAAACCCCAATGGTGAGTACACAGTTAAGTCGGGTTACAAATTTCTACAAGAGTAGTTCCAGAACACACGGCCAGGACAATTTGATATCACTCGGCTAAACCCACTGTGGCAGGTAGTTTGGAGCCTAACCGTTCCGAGTGAGATAAAAAATTTAGCTTGGAAAGCAGTAAAAAATTCTTTACCTGCTAAGAAGAACTTGGTCAAGCGACAGATTATTAAGGGCGATAGTTGTGACGCCTGCCATAAGCATCAAGAGGATGTGAAGCATGCTCTATACCAATGCCTAAAACTGGAAACACTTTGGAACAAGGTGCCCTTTTGGAATCACAGTAGCCACATCCTTCTTTGAACTTGCCCTATTCTCTATGGTTATTTAGGCGCGGTGGACTCGAAGGAACAACATTAGGCTTGAGAAAAATGTTGGCACGCTGGAACAGGTATTAAGCTAAGCTCAAGATAGGTTACGTGAATACTCACTTCACAATAACTCAACAATCACACCAGTGGGGAGTCCACCTACAATTTGGAAACCTCCAGGCAAGTTCCAGTATAAAATCAACTTCAACGGTGCTCTTTTTCAATTAGAAAATTGTGCTGGTATAGGGGTGATAATCAGGTATGAGCTTGGGCAGGTAATGGTCTCTCTCTCTCTCTCTCTCTCAGCATATACCTTTGCCGTTTACTGCTATTGAGGTTGAAGCTCTAGCGACACGAAAGAGTCTTGAACTGGCTTTGGAAACGGGTTTTAGAAGGGTGGTCCTGGAGGGTGATTCACAAATCCTCATTAAAGCACTCAAAGAAGACACTCACTCCTTAGCAAACTTTGGCCACATTGTAATAGATTTATCGTATCTTGCCTCCCACTTTTCAATGATAGATTATTCATATGTTTGTAGGCATTGTAATGTTGTAGCTCGCTCGCTTGTGACACGGCAATTTCCACCTCACAATTCCAAGTCTAGATGGAAGATGTACCGTCAGATATCACTACGGTACTACAGGCTGATCTTACCAACCTTCATTAATGAAATTCATTGTCTTTCTTCTCAAAAGAAAAAAAAAAAAAAAAAAGTCACATATTAAAATTCTTACCTAAATTTAATACTATTTATGATCTTTTTTTTTTTTCCTAATTTTTAATAAGATAAAAAGTGTGGTGATTTTTATTGACTATATGTGATTGGTTATATATATAGTTCTTTAATATTATGTTCTTAGTATTTTACACTCATTCACTCACTTAGCACAAAGATTAAAAAACTTAAGTGGAAACATGGCACAGACTTAAGTGAATAACTATAGTATGATCCCCACATAAATTTAGATACATGTCACAAAATTATATTCTAATTTCAAATTCTAATTGAACTTTCTCTAAACTTTACCTATTAATATGTATATAGATTTGTATGTTAAGTCAAGAGTCTTGTTACTCAAATGGTCGACACCTCTTAGTATTTCCAACTAAGACATTTAGGGCCTATTTGGTTTCAAAAAGTAGTGTATCCACTTTTTATTTTTTGTATTCTATATTCAAATCTTTATTTATTTATTTTTTACGAAATATTCAAATCTTGATTTGAATATAGAAAAATGCACTTATTTTCACATTTGATAGTGTTTGGTAAGTTGTTTTGAATATATAATTTGCGTATAAAATACTTCATGCCAGATTTGGTCATTGTTTTCTATTTTTTTTAAAAAGTAACTTTTTTTCATTTATACATAATCACATCACTCAAACAAAGTAACTTTGTGTTTCACAATATTTATGAATATGCCACTATATTTGTATTCATAGAAAACGAAAACACTGAAAAGCTTTTTTTTTTTTTTTTTTTTTTTTTTTGTATTCAAATCCAACTTTTAGGATACTAAAAATGAAAACTAAGTATAAATACTAAAACCAAACTAGTTTTTTAGTGGTGGGTCCCACAGAAAATTGAAAATGAATAGAGAATATTGCACTTTTTTTAGCTAATCAAATATCCTCTTAGAGTTCCAGTTCTCCCTCTTCCAACTATCAAATTATCAAAAATTATCAAAAAAGAAATTGTATGTCAAGTTTCATGTTTTATTTCTTTTTCTATTTTTTTTATTTATTTATTTATTTTTTTTTTATGAATAAGTCTTACATAGCACACTTCAGAAGCCTAGCTAACTTTTATGTCAAGTAACTTTCATGTAATATTTTGTATATAATTTTAAAATTAAAAAACTTAAAATTTAAACATTTTATTATGAGATAATCATTAATATTTACTTATTTTGATATTTTGCAAGTATAGAGAGTATAAAAATCCAATAGTTGATTCATAAAAATAATATTTCAATGAAAATTTATGAAACTGTGTAATTAAAAATTTATGAAAAATAATATATATATATATATATAAACTTATAAGCCGGCAGAAGTTGCAAGATTGTTGAATGGGTTTTAATAATACTAGAAGACTTTTTAGTTTTATAGTAATATTTTTTGTTTTGTTTTTAGGATTCAACTATTTTCAATCGAATTAAAATAGTTGTGGATTATTTTATCCGCCGACTGATATATTTTAATATTAGAAACCTCATTTTTAGTTTATTCCATAGTAGGACAAAAAACAAATATGGCAACGATTTATATGTTTGCGGTTTTGTGCAGTAGAAAGTAGAAACTTGGCATTGTTTAATTACTCTTTAAATGTTCGAATTCATTCCATCTCAAGTAATTTTCTTGACAAAGTTATTTGGAAACAATTTTGTGGAACATGGACAAAATCGATGGTTAATAATTCGGTCCACCATCATAAAGTTAGATTTCCTAATATGTTTTTCTTTGCTTTTCCTATATTGTTTGCAATCAACCAATACATTTCTACTTTCTCTATAAGAAAAAAAAAAAAAAACACCCAATACATTTCTAAATTTACCATGCAAAAGAAAAATAAAGAAGATTTAATATAAATGTAGCTTGCATCTAAATTAAAATTATGAAACGTGGTAGTAATGATAGGGTAAAACTTAAATACAGAACAATTCCTTAAGTTGAATACATTAGATTCCATAATTAAATTCAAACACATTTTTTTTTAGAAATATTTCATTGTCAAGTCTTATTATTAATTCAAACACATAGTTGCATACTTGCATTGAATTTAATTGTCCTTTAAAAAAATTGTTTGTGTTTATTAGTCATGTACTCATGTGTCTAAATTTAATTAAGAAACCTAATATATTGTACCTAAAGAACTACTATATCTAAATTTTACCATGTAATAATTAATATCATATATATATAAAAAAAATTTTAAGAAGGATATATATATATATATATAATTAAAGTCAAAACTTTAGAGAAAGTCTAATTATATTCTAAATTGAAGTCTAATTTTGCGTCACGTGGCCCATCTAATTTTTAAATTTTTATGTCAAGTGAATTACTAGGTACAAAAATCGAAGAGTTTAAATCTAATAATTAGATTCTAAATTAGAGTTTAATATTGTGCCACATGTCCTGTCCAATTTTTAAATTTTTGTGATACCTAAATTTAAAATGCAAAAACCAAAGAGTTTAAATTCAATTAGATTATATATATATATATATATATATGTATATTATATTTTAGAAATTCATGATTTAAAAAAGGTGTAAGTCGTAACTCTAATATCAAATATAATTTGAACTCATATATGTGAATAATTGTGATTGTTTTTAAATGTATCCGTGCATGTGCACGAGATTAACACTAATTCTAGTACTAGTTACTATAAGAAGTAAAAATCAAGATACGAATCGGAAAAGATTAGATAATAAGTGCTAACAAATGGAATCTTACCTCTCACATGCATTATATATGTATGTGTGTGTGAGAGAGAGAGAGAGAAAAAAATAACTTATAAATTAAGAATAAATTCCCAAAATGCTTCTTTTTTTCTTTTCTGTTCACTTTCCTTTAGATCACAGATTCACAGTTATGCAAGTTTGGCGTTTATTATCCAAAGAAGCACAGAGAACGTGTGGTATGACCGTATGACTACTGAGTAGCAGAGATCCATGGAGTTCTCACTTTCTTGTGTTTGTTGAGAGAAATTGAATATTCGATCCATAAATTACATTAACTTTTTTTTTTTTTGAGGGACCATAAATTACATTAACTTAATCTTTGTATTTGGAATTTGGTTCAATGTTTTACACTTTTACTAGAAATTACATTAATTTATTTTCACCAAATAAATGAATCTCAAATAAAGAGAGGGGGGAAAAATTCAAACTTGAAGTTATTCTTAAATTTTCACTACCGAGTCAGTTTTAAAAATTAATGCCCAAACTTCAAATGAATAATAATGGAATTGCATGGTATTGATCTAGACATGCATCTCTTTCTCGTTGACTTGTTAAAGCATTGTTCTTGATACTCTTTCATAGGTCTTGAAGTTCAATTCCACACGGATTCTTCTGATATTAATATGATTCTCATTAAAATCAAAGAAAGCTGTTGAAATTTTATAATTGCACTAAATGATATAATAAGTAAAGTATATATTTTTATTTATTTTTATAATTTGATGGTTACATTAGGATTAGGATGGAGATTTCTTTCTCAAAAAAAAAAATATAATAATAATAATAATAATAAAAAGATGGAGATTTGAACTTATTTTTATATTTTATTTTTTATTTTTTATTTTTGAAAAGGATGTATGTTTTTATTAGAAACACTAAATAATGTTAGTTGAATTACAAAACTCTTGGCATAAAGTATAATTTCTTTGCTAATAGAATTATTTTAGATAATATTTAAAATGCTCTTCCAAACTCTCTTAACTCTAAATTTTAAGTTATTGTAAATATACATACCTTAGTTTAATGGTAATGTAATTAATATTTCTCATTATTAAAATTATTGTCAACAAACAGCAAGAAAAAATGAACCAACACTTATGTCAAATAACAACTTCACAATCAAACCTCTATTTCTTAGTTGACAAGTAAAACAATACTACTTGTTATTCTTTTAAGTGTAACTATTAAATGAAATATTGGTTTAATTTCTAAAACATTTTTGGTTAGTATTCAACCTTTTAACTTTTCTTTCAAAATCGTGATTACACTTCACTATGTTTCATTTCAACCCTTATACTTTTATATTTTTTAAAATATCCTTAAAATCATTTAATAGATAGAAAATTTAAACATAACAAAAGGAATTAATGTCATATCATAAACTCCACGTCACCAAAGTGACCCTCAAATTCATAAATTTAGCTTGTTATGCAAGTATTTTTCATCAATTAGATAACACTGATGACATTTTTGAAATATTTTAAAGTATAAGGATGATGTTAAAACAAGAAATTAAATGTTAATACTAAATATCCAATTTAGCCACACACACACAAAAAAAAAAAAAAAAAAAAAAATCAAATTTGTACAACGGATTTATTGCCAAAAATTGACTAGAATTTTTCTATCATCTAAATATAAAAATTAGACTAGAATTTTCAAAAATATATTTTTATAGCAAACCCACAAAAGAGAGAGGATATAAAAATTATTTAAAAAAAAAAAAAAAAAACCCCTAAAAACTCGGAAAATATTATCCAAAAAAAAGTGGCAATGTGAGTGGTTAAGGTGAAAAATGTGAAAAACTACATCCTTCCCAATTGGAGGAGTTGGGAGTTTTTAAGCCTTTAAGGGCAGATGATTGAGGTCGGTCATAGATTCATAGCCCATTTGGGGTATCACTATTACCCTCTTTCTGCTTTCAAAATCCCTCCTCCCTTTCCAAAACCATAAATTCCTCGCATACACCGCTCCTTCTCTCCCTCTCCCCACACGAACAAATCCACACCATTCTCAACCAACAACACCACCAACAAACATTTCCCCTCCATCAAAAAAAAAAAAAAAAAAAAACCAATCCCAATCCCAATCCCACAAAAACCCATTTAAATTCAAATCAAACCAAACCAAATCAAACACAAAAGAAACAAAGAGGAAGCAAAAAAAAAAAAAAAATTCTTTGGTGGTGAGTTTTATAAGGTATCTTTTTGTTGTTGATGTTGTTGATGTATTATTGTTTCATTCAATCAATCATTCATATATGTAATGCATCAAAAGAAATCGGAAGTTCAGATCGGAAAAGAAAGCAGTGGCATCTCTTCCGATTTCAACCCATCCCCTCCTCTTCTCTTCCCTCCTCCTACTCCCACTCATCTTCTTCACCATCCCAAACAGCCCCAACCCTCTTTTCTTCACCAATCTCTGTCTCAACAACAATTGTTCTTACAACAACAATTACAACAACAACAACAGCAAATACAACATCAGCATCAGCATCATCATCATCAGAAGCAAAATGACCCTCTTGCCCCTCCGTCTCCATCTCCATCTTCTTCCTCGTCTTCCACGCCGTACAAGCGAGCGACCCTTGTGACCCACTCGTCCTCTCTCTCCAAATCTCCCACCATTTACCAATTCCACTCGAACCCACCTCCGCAATTCGCCAACTCGCAAAACCCATCTTTTTTCTCTCTCTCTCTCGCCGTAAAGACCTTCGTTTTTCGCACCCTGAGGAAAGTCAAGCACTTTCGGCGGTTGCGTGTGCATCTCCGCCTCATTCTCTTGCTTTCTCTTCCATGTTTCTACTTCTTGGTTTCTCATCCGAGCCACTCTTTCCTCCTTGACTTTCTCTCCGCTTTCGCTTTCTCGGCCGCGCTTTTGTTCTCTCTCAACCTCGCTCTCCCTCGCCTCCCTTCTATTCGTCTCTTCCTTGCTCGTTCTTTCCCAATTAAGCTCTCCCAACCTTCTTCCATATCTAGACCTCCTCTGCCGGTGTTTTGGTCAATTGGGTCTCGGCCAAAACCCGAGAAGAGAGCGAGTTCGGGTTGTTGGGTTCAGGTTTTTAGCAACGGGGACGTGTATGAGGGTGAGTTGTATAAGGGAAAGTGTTCAGGGAGTGGGGTGTATTACTATTATATGAGTGGGAGGTATGAGGGGGATTGGGTGGATGGGAAGTATGATGGATATGGTGTTGAGACTTGGGCTAGAGGGAGCCGGTATCGGGGACAGTATCGCCAGGGGCTTCGACAGGGGTTTGGGGTGTATCGGTTTTATACAGGGGATGTTTATGCTGGAGAATGGGCTAATGGGCAGAGTCATGGGTGTGGAGTGCATACTTGTGAGGACGGGAGTCGGTATGTTGGGGAGTTCAAGTGGGGTGTCAAGCATGGTCTTGGGCATTACCATTTCAGGTAAATGGATTTATTGAATTATTGTTCTTTTTGTTTTTGTTTTGTAATCAATGGTTAAAGCATGGAGTTTGTGAAATTTTGTAGGTTATTGATTGTGCTTTGATTTTGTTGTATTTTGTTAGAACTAGCTTCAATAATTGAGCATATGTTTTGATCTTTTAGCACTATCTTGTGGCAATTTGTTTGGAGTTCTTACTTTTTAGGGGTTGATGAATTTGTGGATCTTGATTACAGTCAGGTCTTTCTAGATTAGAGAAAATTGTGTATAGTTACAACAATGGGGGAAGGGGCATTTGAACCCTAGACTTCTCCGTTGGAAACACTAAGAAATGCTGATTGAATTACAAGGTTCTTGGCCCGTCTAGACTAGAGACAATATGAAATTGAGTTGGATTTGTCTATTATCAAATCGAATATCTATCATCCAAAGTCCAAAACTATGCTTTTTAAGACACTAATCTATTTTCACAATAGTGTATCTTGTCCATTTAAGGTTTGAGTATAGGTAATTATTGTTCACACTATGCTTTTCAAGACAATGGCATCTGCACTATCACTTCTTCAGATGAATGATTTGATTTTTTGTGGTAACATAAAATCAGAACTCAGAAGTCATTATTGGTTTTGAATTCTAAACGTTGCACTTGCACAAGTAACTCTGTAATAATGCTATGCTTATCAGAGCAACATAATGATTAGTTATTATTACAACAATGAGCCAATGGTATCAATATTATTATATGAATGAATTCCCATTTGTTTATTTTATCATGTGTTTATTTATTATGTTTCTTAAGTGAGGTTAGAAGAATGCACTTATGGTTGATTTGTCACTTTACATTTTTTGAAATATAGTTTGCATTCCCAAATAGATGAAATGAGCTATTACTAGTTTCAGAACTTACATTTATTATTCCTCATTTGCTATCAAATATTCGGTTTTTGTTAACTCATGGCTGTTGGAAAAATGGATAGCACACTATTTCTTATTAATGAACAATATTTGGCTACATATTGGAGTTAAAGCAAGACCAGTTTTTCTCAAACACAAGGAAATTCTAGAAAGGCCTATTTCTACCATTTGAGTTTGCTAAATAAATATCACTTTATACCTGATCCAGTGTTTATTTGCTGAATAAATGTTTACCTTGATTACTTTACCTTTCTCTCCTCCAATGTCTAGTAGACTCTTTTATTTATACCTTAAGTATGTGTTCCCAAAGTTTAGTAGTTTGTTAATGTGATTTTCTTTTTTTTTTATTATAAAAATAATATCACAAGAGAGCACACCCACGCACACACGCCAACTTATCTAATGAGTATCAATTAGTGAATTTCATAGTTGATTTTGTATCTGTGCATATGAATTTGTAGCACTAAAAAATAATCATCTTATACTCTGTCCCAACTCATCAATTTTTTTTTTCTTTCTTTTATTAAGAAATGGGGACACATATGCTGGAGAATATTTTGCGGACAAGATGCATGGGTTTGGGCTCTATTCTTTTGCAAATGGACATCGATATGAAGGAGCCTGGCATGAGGGTAGAAGGCAAGGGCTTGGAATGTACACATTCAGAAATGGTGAAACACAAGCTGGTCACTGGCAAAATGGAATTCTTGACATTCCAAGCACACAGAACACCACCCATCCTGTATCTCCTGTTGCTGTTTATCATTCAAAAGTACTCAATGCAGTGCAGGTATTCCTTACTTCCTACCTTAATAATGTAAAGCTCCAGTGCAAGTGTTTGATGTAAATATCTTAGCTGCTGATGATTATAATTTGATGTCTATTTATGTCATGGTTTTGCAATCATACCATGGATGATCCTATCTTTTTGTACCCCTGGCTGTTTATCTTATGGCAGGAAACGAATCATGTTGTGTTGGCTATGATCCTTGTGATTATGGTTCATTTTCCATTTACTGTTGATATGAATCACCAGTCATACATGTCCTGTTTTCCATGCACATGATTAGCCCTTAGTTATTGGGTCCGACTCTTTTGTTCAAGATGATTTAAAGAAATATTCTCTGCCTGAATTTGTTCACTTGAAGCAAGATACTTTACAATTCTCTACTTATCCTCATGCTTTTTTAACATTTTATTCTTTCAAAGATTGTTTTTATGTTATTTAGTATAGTAAAAACATGTTACTGGTGTAATATTACTGTTTTATAACTAAAAATGAAACGTGAAAAGGGCATTTTTGCAGCACTGCAGTTGGGGAAACAAAATAACAAACTGCAGAAAGTTAATTAGCAATTTAAATAACTAGTAATAGTCTTTTTTCTGATTAGTTCTGTGATTCTATTTACAATCAGGAAGCTCGGCGAGCAGCAGACAAAGCCTATGATGTAGCCAAGGTGGATGAAAGGGTCAACAGGGCAGTTGCAGCAGCCAATAGGGCAGCTAATGCAGCTAGAGTAGCGGCAGTTAAGGCTGTCCAAAAACAAATGCACCATAATAGTAACAACAATGTTCCAATTCCAATTGTGTGACACTCCCAACTGCCACTCTGGCTCTTTTAATGTGCAAGACGGCAGCATCAGGACAGTGGCTTATGTTTGTTTTCTTCAACAAGTAGCTTTGTGTTTTTATGCGGTCTCCTTGGCCCCTTGCCTTGAGGGGACGATTTGATTTGTAGAGCCTCTTGAAAGCTGAGTAGTAGGGAAGATTACTGAAGAGTGTGCAACGGTCATCTATACAGCTTGAAGATTGTGTATACATAGAGAGGAGATAGAGAGGGTGGATGGTGATGGCATCCATATTTTTCATTTTTGCTGTTCCATCTTAAGTACATTTTTGTAAAGATCAGGTAGATGTAATATAAAGTGCTGGTGCCTAGGTAAAACCTCAAACCAGCCACTATTGATGTGAGTTTGCTGGTATTTAATCGAGGTAACAAATTGTCTAGTCACTGAAAAAAAAAAATAATTAACCCAAAAAAAAAATTATAATAGAATATTTTATTTTTTTGTAGTTAAATTGTTGTTCATGTTGGTGGCTAGGTAACCTTATTCTAGCCAATGTGTTAATGATTTTTCGTATCCTTGATATATGATTCATAGTGGTACATTGATGTTGGTCATTAAAACTTTGAAATGATGCGTCATATAGGTGCCTCTGCCAAGTTCAAACTTCATGCTTCTCACAGTTACTAAGAATGTGGCAAGAGTAGCTTCTCGTGTCCATATGGAAACTGAACCTACCAAAGCAAAATAATGTTATCCAGATTCCAGAGCATTTGGTGGAAGCTACGTACTGATTTCATGCCATTGAAGAATAGGTGGTGCGTGAAAGACTCAAAAGCATATACTATAATTAGTAGTTGGGGACGTTTTTATTGCTATTTTAAAGAGCAAAATAATGTAAACCAAAGAACAATTATTGGTAGATGTTGTAAATGTGATGGGGCTGTGTGAATGCATGCAAAATTAGACACTGGCGTTCTTGTGGTATGAATGAAAGTAGACATAATGGAACATCTTCGACCATAGGTATTGAGAGGTGTGAATCTTACTCAATGGGTAAATGCAATATTGTTATGACATTTGTGTAACAATATTTGTGTAAGAGGAATGTTGTATTAAATCATGTATTTTTAGACAAAAACATCATTTTTGTGGTATGCATAAAAATAGATGTAATACATTTTCGACCATAGGTGTAGAAAGAGGTGGATCCTAACAATGAAGATATGCAAATATTTTATCAATAGTTACTTACCATATTAGTAGTTTGTAGAACTTTTTGTAAAAAAAATGTCTCTCTAGCATTATTCTTATTTGGATATCAAAATAATATAAAAAAATTGTACTCACGGGATGGGTCAAGTTAATAACAGGACTTGTAAAATAAAATTGCAGAATTTTACTTTACATAATTGGAATAAAGTCTAAGATTTACCTATAGGCTTGATTACACATACTGGGTAAATGTAAAGTCATATGTGTCCAGATATATTTAGGATTAGGATTTCAAGTTTATAGACCCACTATTCTAAAAAGTGCTATTGAGCTTATACTACGTTTTATAAAAAGTTTTACAAAAAGTCTAAAATAGTTAAGTTTTTGTATATTATTGCTTGGATATCAAAAAAAAAAAAAAAAAATTGTACTAATGGGGTGGGTCAAGTTAATAACAGGACTTGTATGCTTACTTACACATATTGGGTAATTATCTAGATATATTTAGGCAGAGGATTCCAGGCTCATAGATCCATCAATCAATATAACAATATAAAAACAGAGACCTCATGCAAGAATGCATAAAGTCCTGCTACAGTGTTACGTGGTACTCTAAGCTTCCCTTTAGTATTTTTAACCTTTTTTCCATTATATTTTTTCACTGTAACTGAGGTTCACAATGACCAAACAATTGTATCTTCTAAAAAAAAAACTACGTTCTCAAAGTGTAGATGAAAAGCCCAAACCCATAAATATTGACCCAAATATGAACTCCCCACCAACATGGAGCTGAAAGGCTACAACCTTTGACCCACACCAACTTTGAACCCCCCACCAACGTGTACCTCAAAGGATACCCCACGCTGAACACCCCACCAACGTGTACCTCAAACGCCAAGGCTGACCCACCCCACAGACTACAGTTCAGTAGATGAAAGCCTAACTATTTACACACAAACCCTCTTCTTCCTTCCCACCTGTAGATGAAACCCAGCCAAGAATTTCAGTCACTTCCAACCTCTGTCTGTTTCTCTATACAAAAAACTCTTCAACTTCTAAGAAAACAACGGTTTTCACTCCGACTCGGTGATTATTTGAAGACATAAATGCAGGAGCTTAAAAGGTTTCAACGTTTAGTATTTTGGGCTTCAATGCAGCCACTTCCAACCAATTATACAATGCAGTTAACACCAGGTAAATGCCACCTGATTTATGAAATTGAAGAGTTAGTTTCATTTAATGTTTGCTTGCTTTGCATGTTGTAAAAATCTATTCTTTTATATATATCTCCGTCTCCTTGTGCCTCAAAAGTTATGCCACTGTAATTTCTCACAATTCATTTCAGAGGGAGAGAGGTATGTTTACTTTCTTAATTTTATGTTCCTCTTAAATAGTTCGTTTATTAATTTATTTTTTGAATCCCAAAATACTATTTTCGTTGTTATGCCACTATAATCTTACATCTCATTTCACATTCGTTGTTAATTTCATGTTTCTTTTCTTCAATAGTTTGTTTATTGATTTGTTGTTTATTTAGTTTAGCCATCTTTGAAAACTATTTATAATTCAATAGTTGTTGTTAACCCACAGAAACAATATTGATATAAAACAAAACAAAGGAAATATTTAGAATGAATTTCAAATTCCTTTTCAAAAACCACGAGGTTCCTTAACAGTTTTGAGTAGAGGAATTTATTGGGGGAAATGGAGGCTGCAAGGCTTGCGCGCCAAAGAAGGTGTATGATCATGTACAAGAAAAGGATGGCCAAGATGTATTCCGCAAACATAGTGTCATCAAAGAAATTTGGAGGTTGGAGGTGGAAGCCATAGGAGTAAAAAGCATAAAGACATAGCAATGATCCATGAAACAGATAGTTGTAAGCGAGCAAGACTTAACAGGCGAATGGTACTTAACCTTAACCTTAACCGTCCTTGGGAAAGTATTTCAAATGCTCAATGTTTGCAGCGATCAACCCCTTCACTTATAAATGGTTTTTCTCACTCAGTTGTTGTCTTAATGGTGATGTTGCTACTACAACTACTGTGCAAGAATTTGGGATACATCTGCCTACAAATGCTAGTGCCTTGGATAAGAGCTTACAGGTACTAATTTCATAATTTTTCATAATTGTACTGATACAGTAATTAGCTTGGTTGTAGTATTTCATTGGTTGTCACTTGCCTAAAAGTCTATTGAATCTTCGCTTAGGCTTTTTATTGCATGATTAATTGTCTTTTGGGTAGTGTAAATGGCCTAAATTATTTTGTGATTTAGCAGGGATCTATTAAAATGAAAGCTACCATGTTATAGGTTTCACCGTAAAGGCCTGATGCCTTTTTTAAAACCAGCTCATGTTGTGATCTATTATTCATGCCCTGATCGATTTCCCTTGATAATGTTCATTGTTGTTGCTTGCTATTTTTATTTAAATGATAAAGGACTAAAACACATTTTATATATGTATATATTTTCTTTTTTTGATTTGAAACACATTTTAGATTAAATATTGATGGAGTTATCCCAACCATAGTAAAATGTAAATTAAACAGCTTTTACAGCCATCAAATATTTTGGTCTATTATTCAAGCCTTGGATTGTCCGTAATACTGTTAGAAAATTCTCCATAATACACTTACTTTCTTGGCAACTAGCTAGCAGTTGACCCCTGACTTTGAGTACTGTAATAATAATAATAATAATAATAATAATAATAAGAGAAATGCTAACGGATAATAGTAAATAAAATAAAAATCTAGGACCAATGACTTTCTTGCTGACTTCCATGACGAATGTGCAGTTGTGAACTGAGAAAGGGAGAGGGTTGTAGAGATAGACCCAGGATATGTATAACAATCTATTCCAACAATTTCCCATCTCCAATAACTCTCTTTGATCAAAGCATCCCTCCCCACTTCATTTTTTATCTGTCTAGATTTTGTAATACAGAGCATACAAGTTTGTACCCTTCTCAATGTGTAATTCAAGTTTAATCACGATTGCTCTTGCTTTTTACATAAGCCTCAGTCTCTGTCTTCCCCTTGCAGTTGCACAAACACAATCATGTTCCAACACAGGCACATTATCTAATAACAGCACCTATGCCAATAATCTCAATCTTTTACTCTCTTCTCTCCCTTCTAATGTCACGGCCAATGGTGGCTTTTGCAACACTTCTGCTGGCCAAGATCCCAACAAAATTTATGCACTTGCACTGTGTAGAGGAGACCTTGATACGGATACATGTTACAATTGTGCGAACACCTCGAGCCTAGATATCACAAAGCAGTGTCCTGACCAAAAAGAAGCAATCATATATGGGGGGGGGGGGGGGGTGACTGTATTCTAAGGTACTCAAACAGAAACATTTTTGGCACCATGCAGGTTTTGCCTTCTAAGTGTGTGTCTAATCCCAATAACATTTCATCAACGGATTTGGATCAGTTCAATCAAACACTATATAATTTGATGGAGAGCCTTGTCACACAGGCGTTCGGTTCCTCTAGTATAAAGTACTTTGCAGCTGGGGACAAAAGCTTCAGTAGCTCAAGAAACGCAAACGTGTATGGACTTGTGCAGTGCACCCCAGATTTATCCCAGATGGATTGCAGAAGTTGCTTAGAAGGCGCAGTAGCAGATATTTCAAGCTGTTCTGGTGGGAAGGAAGGGGGAAGAGTTCTTAAACCTAGCTGTATTGCTTGGTTCGAGGTGTTTCAGTTTTATCATTCAACTTCTGTCCCTTCTTCTCCCACAACACCAGTGATCCCTCCAACCTCGGATAATTCTTCTCCCACAAAAACAAGAAGAGGTGTGTCCATATTTATCTGGCTTTCATAAGTAGACATGTAAGATTGTAATAGAAAATTTTTGTGAACGCTTTCTGCATTCTAACAAAAATATTATCCAAGGAGAATATCAATTTATGACAAAAGTCACTGCCTAGAATTAAGAAGCCAATATCAAATTTTTTTCTTTCCAATTTGAGTTTTTAATTTTAAATTAGGATTGATTTTCTTTCCTGTTTTAGTTCGATGGTCATCTTGTGGTGTTTTTAATGGAAATGTCTAGGGTTCAAATCCCCTCACCCCCAAGTTTCGAATTAACAACAAACACTAGAGGTCTACTATTAGTCTAAAGGTTCCATACTTCCATCCTCACGAAAGGTCACATGTTTGTATGCTTAAAATTAAAAAAATTGGAACAAAACCTTTGTGTTTGAACTTAATTATATTGCAGACCAATTGAGAATTTGTGCATTCAAACAATTTTTAATTTGAACCCACTTATGGCTTGCAGAGAACAGTAGCACATCCTGCCTTATTGTTTTCGTTGTTGTTCCAATTGTCGGCTTAATGACAATAATCACGCTTGCTCGGGCAATTCTGCCGAAGAAGAAGTCAAAGCAAAATGTTGATAGTAAGTTATATATGCTCCACTATTTACTAGTTAAAGTTGACAAAATTAGGAGTTGACATGGTGCAACTTAGAAGAAAGAATGGCTTTAGACCATAAATGTTGATAGTAAGTCAGTATGCTGTTTGCTTGTAGATCTTAAGAACAGTTGAATGTCAACTTTATGAGATATCATGGACCATAGATTTCCAAAATGAGTAACTCCTAGAATCCAACAAAATTGAGCATTACTTTAAGAGTTTTTTTTTTTTTTTTGGGAACAAAAGAAAAAAGAAAAATAGAAATTTAGTTAAATTCTTCTAATGGTTAGGTTTGCAAAAATAATTCAAGGAATTGTGTTTATAAAATAATTTTTCCCTTTGATCAAGAGAAGTAATATATCTTAAAGTAATGTGGTGTGGGTATGCGGGGAAACACGTGATTGAAACATATTGTTTATTCCATTTTCTTGTCTGGAACAAAAACTTAGTTCCCTGATGAAATGCAGTTTCAAAATAACCTTTTAGGAATTTAGAATGGGTATAGTTTAAAATAGGTTTATGTGCAAACCACACCCGTAAATTTATATAATATATACAGGTAGAGATTCTAAGATAATTTTTGTGATGCATATTTTGAAATCTATAACAAAGGATCTGTCATAATGTCGCTCTAATTCATTTTCACTTGACACTTTTATCAAGATGATGATGTTATGAAAAGGCTGGAAGCACTGAAATTCAACTTCAGCACAATAAAAGCAGCAACAAATAACTTTTCTAATGCCAATAAGCTTGGAGAGGGCGGATTTGGTTCAGTATACAAGGTGATACAAACATTGCCTTGGAAAAATTATGTGTATGGGGAACTTGAATTTCTCATGCAATGAATTTTCCCCTGATGTTTAAAATTTAAATAGCACAAAAACATTATATACTGTTTCTGATGGACATCCTATGTCCATTTACCACCCATATTTTTTTTCAAAATTGTTGTTATATTTAGCATGAAGAGCTTATCTTTATTTGCTCGTATAAATTTTCAGGCTAGACTTCCAAATGGACAAGAATTCGCTGTGAAGAGACTATGTCACAAGACTGAGCATACTGAAGAGCAATTCGAGAATGAGATCCTGTTGGTGGCTAAGCTCCAACATAAGTGTCTAGTTAGCCTTCAAGGTTTTTGCTCCGAAGGAAGGGAAAGAATCCTTATTTATGAGTTAGTTGGCAATGGAAGCCTGGATCAATTTATATATGGTATGACTTTAATATATTGCAAAAGTATTAATATTCCTATGCAGTAACTCCTAGTAATACCACAACTTGGAATTGATCATATGAATATGTAGATCCCATCAAGCGTGCCCAGTTGAATTGGGAAAGGCGTTATAATATCATTTATGGCATTGCTCGGGGAATTCTTTACCTTCATGAAGATTCTCGCCTTAAGATTATACATCGAGATCTCAAACCAAGTAATATCTTGTTAGATGAAGAGATGAATCCTAAAATTTCAGACTTTGGCCTGGCAAGGCTATTTGATGCGGGTCAGAGTCAAGACAAGACATGTAGACGTGTGGGGACATAGTAAGTACCAAGCTCTCCCTAATGATTCTAACTTATTACTGATTTTCAAGTGGCTGGTAATCCAAGTCATAATAAAGAAATATAAAGTTGTTAAGCATTGAATGTCTTATACAGACATACTAAATTCTTAATTAGATTTTTCTGATGAGCAGTGTTTATAATACACATGTCACAATTTCAGTTGTTTATTTGCACACGTGTAAAATTGTATAAAATAAAGTGTGTGCAACAAGTTGAACCCTTTTCTGATTAATGATTTTGGAACAGTGGATATATGGCTCCAGAATATATATCACATGGGCATTACTCAGTGAAGTCAGATGTCTTTAGTTTTGGTATCTTAGTTCTAGAGATTGTGAGTGGTAAGAAGAACAGTTGGCTTTGCAATACTGATGATGTAGAGCTCCTTCTAAGCTATGTAAGTGTCCCTGTCATATTTCATGAAGCTACATTACTCTTTATGAGGATGCTCTTTTCTGAGGTGTGTAGAGTTTCAATATATGAATTCATGTACTGCTTGCAGGCATGGACTAATTGGAGAGAAGGGACAGCTTCAAATCTGATAGACCAGACACTTGGGGACAGTTCAAGGAGTGAAATAATGAGATGCATTCATATTGGGTTATTATGCGTTCAAGAAAATGTAGCATACCGACCCACCATGGCATCAGTAGTTCAAATGCTCAGTAGCCACTGCTCAAGCCTCCCAACACCTGCACGACCTGCATTTCTTATATATAGTGACATAGAGCGAGACATTACTTTGCTAGCATCTACTTCAGGGGCTTCTGAGTCTGAACAATCCAAGGATAGAGATGGGACATCGTACCTTTTGGTTCACTGAAACATCGTGTGAGTTGTATCCTAAACAATAGACAAGGAAAGGATTTACTGATTTAGTACTGCAAAGAGGCATTAAATTCGTAACATGTAAAATTAATTTGATTAAAACATTCTGTGGAAACCGTTCGTTGTCATATAGGGGAATTTTTAGATATGGTTTGAGCTATAAAGTCATAAGACAGTGAATGCTAATATTCAATCATATATACTTAGTCTCATACTTAGACCCATAAAATCACGGGACTTTCACTTCAATTGGAATTCACACGTGGACCATATGAAATAATTATTGAATAGGTGAATTTGCATAGTAGCAGCAAATTAATCTTCCATGGCTCAACTATAGTAAGAGAAGATTGTTGTAAGAGAAGTTCTACAATCTCAGGAAATTTTTTTTTCCTAGACTCTGCAACTCATAAATAACTTACAGAGAAAACTTTTCACTGCACCAGAATTTCTAGACTCTTTAACTAAATGAATTGCCTCCATGGTCTACAGATGACACACTTGTGATCAATTTCATTGATTGCGCATATGATAAGGAAAGTAGCTTGGATCTCTCATGAAAGCACTAGCATGGAGGCTGAGTTTTCTTCACTAAACCACAACAACTAGCCTCTCTTGCAGTTAAAAATGTGCTTAATAAGGGTTTAAATAGATGTTTAAATTAGGGTTAAACACCGACTAAAACAGAGTTCAAATATAAATAAGCACACTGTTTCCTGCAGTCTCTTGAGCGGGCTTGATCTTCACTTGAGCGAGCATGTTTATCTTTGTTTGAGCAGCTTTGACCTCCGCTTAAGCGAAACTCTTTCAGCAACAATTCAGACTTTCTTGTATACACTTTAACCCATTTTACATCAAATAAAATACATCAAGAATTGAATTTGATTACAAGCAAATGGAATGAAATTAGCCAACACTAAAAAACCTAACATATATTATTGACGGAGAATTACTGGTTTGACTCAAGATTTCTCTTGTTTTCCCTCTTTGGTTATTACTAATCAAGAAGATAATATCAACCTGATGTGGCTCCCCACACCAATAAAAATAAACAGTTTAATAAAAAAAATGTTAGTTTTACTTTATAGTTATTAATTTGGAAAAAAAAAAAAGAGAGAAGGCTCTAATTATTAGTCTAATGGTTCCATACTCATGGAGGGTCACATATTTGTCTCCTTAAAAAAAAAAAAAAATGGAACAGTACCTTTGTATTTCAACTTAATTATATTACAGACCAATTGAGAATTTGCATGTTCAAACAGTTTTTAATTCGACCCCAATTATGGCTTGCAGAGACCAGTAAGACATACTGGCGTGTTATTGCAGTTGTTGTTCCAATTGTCAGCTTAGTGACAGTTGTTGTGCTTGCTTGGGCAATTCCGCAGAAGAGGAAGTCAAAGCAAAATGTTGATAGTAAGTTACGTATGCTCCACTATTTACTTGTTAAAGTTTAGAAAGTTAAAGAATTGACAAGGTGCAACGTAGAAGAAAGAATGGCTTTGGGCTAAAGTCATTAAGCAGTTAGCTTGGAGATCATAAATTAGGGCTAAAGTCATTAGGAATGCTTATAAATTTATATTTTTACTCTAGTCTTTCTCCTTTTGCTCTCTATCTCAAATCTCAAATCTGTAAAGCCATAAATTCTCTGGTTCATAATTTGCTTAATGTACCTTGTTTTGTGGCCATCAAAAAAAAAAAAAAAAAAAAAAAAGTACCTTGTTTGGTAATCTTTAAGAAACCCTAAGAATTTCAAGTTTTTCGTGGTTGTTTGTCTAGTTAGGAGGAAAAGATAGTTCCTCCATTCCAAAATGTTGGTCTTGTTTAAAAAATTCAACTTTTTAAGGAAACATCATTTAATGTATTATTTGTCGGTTAAAATGGCACAAATTACTTTCATTAATTTAAACTATAGAGAAAGAATGACATTGACTTTTTAAATAAAGTAAAAGATAAGATACAAATTTTAAATAAAGTAAATGATAAGATACGAATGAAAAGAATGCTTCATTTTGAGACATCATAAAATGGAATAAAGTACCAACAATTTTGAACCAATGGAGTATTTACAATTAGTTTAGAACAAAAATACCCACACAGAACTTCAAAGAGGTTTGAAGGTTCCAAAAATGAGGAAAGGAAAACATAAGAATAAATAAACCGAGCAAGGTTATTGAATCTTTTGTATGTATTTTCTGCACTACCAAACATAAGAATAAATAATGATCCATATTGCTGTGTTTTGAAGAAACTGGAATGAGAAAAGGAAGATGGTATCCACAAACTACGTATATGATTCTTGCAACAGATACAAATCCTACATGACCAAACTGAATGCATCTGCCCTGGTTGAAACCCTGAATACATTACACTAATCTACAGCATTTTCTAGTGAAACCATTTGCAAACTCATCAAATCATGCGAGTCAACAGCAGATTATACATTTACAATGGTGAAAATGCCTCACTGGGGTGATTTTTCGTATGAGTTTTTTTATTAAAAAAATTCATGGTATTTAACCATTGAAAATGAAGGTGATTACCGAAAACAACTATTACCTATATTCATTGATTCATTCATTACCAAAAGAAAATTATCGATTGAAAATAAAACAATTGGAAAATTAATTAATAAAATAGTGTTGATATCAACCTCTATAAAGAATCAAAGCATGTGTTCACTAAATACTAGCGCTAAGATTAAGGCAATAACAATTAAAATCCTAATCCACCAATTCTGTTTTTCAGTTTCTACTCAAAACTCTATAAAAATATATATAATTCTTTTTTTATTCCTATATAATTGAAAAAAGTTCTTTGTTCCTATTTTTGTCCTTAGACTATTGAACAAGCACCATTTACAAAGATTAGGGACAAAAAATCAAAATGAGCTTTTGGAAAAGTTTAAAGACAAATTATATCTTGAAAAATACTACATTCATAAGAAATCTTAAGTGATTACTAGTAGGCCAAATAGATATTTCAATAGTGGATTTACATTAGAACCAATAACAAATAAAAGAGAAAAGAGTTACTCTAATGCGTTTAGCATATAAAAGACTTAATTAGACACTTTAGGATGGCCTATCAACCTTAATTTCATACATCATGCAAACCCAGACAGAAGAGAAACAAAGCTGCAGCCTTCAAAGTAAAAATTAATAATAAACATCAAAACCAGATGAATCTGCTAGGTCTGCATCAGGATATCTGACAAAATATGAAAATAAGATACTCCCAACTCAGTTTAACATCCTTTAACAAAAACTACATTGAGAACGATAATGTCAAAATTTAAGACAAACAAGAAAATGCAGTTCAACTCTCAGTCGCATCCCTCAGCCTTCTGATGGTACTCCTAACAGTCACAGCACTTGCAGTACTGTCAAAGTAAAGCAGAAAAACAGAAATTAGAATCCTCAGCTAAAAAACTTTTAAATGAATAACAAACTCAAAGCTTTGAGAAAAATCCTTACTTCAATGTGTAAGCGCCTCCTGCTTTCACTTTTCCACAATCCTTGCAACCCCAGATGCCCACAGCCTTTCTCTTCACTGCAAACTGCAAAATTACACCATTCATTAAAATGATAGCTTGAATTAAAGCAGAGACTTAAATGGAACTCCAGTCAAGCCATTAACCAGATTCCAGCATCTGAGTAGTCACTCAATGATAAGAGATGGACACAAGGGAAGATACCTTCCCGCAAAACTCGCAGAAGTATTTGCTGTGCTGGCTGACTTCCATCTTCTTAATCTGCTTCCTCAAACTAGCACCATATCGGGTCCCTGAAATAAAACAATACAAGTACAATAACTTAATCATAAAAGATGCTGGTACAACCTTAATCATCAAAGATGTGGTTTTCTTATATTAATCTTGCCAATTTGCTAGGAAGTAACAGTGTTTGGGAGTGTAGATTGGGTTGGCCACATGCTGGTCCATGATTTTATATAAGTCAGGTCCTCCTTTTATGGTTTTGAACATTGGGTTTGTTTAGGTTTTGAACCTTCAATTTGTTTAGCTGAGTTTGTATTCATGGCTTCTATAAATTTTGCACATGTATTTGAAAAATGAAACTTTTGACAGCATCCTGATTCCTGAGTGAATGATACAACACCAATTGCAAGAATTTGTAATATTAAGCACAGTATGCCACACAAATTTTAGTCCATAAAATCAAACATGAGATTTCGTTAGCAAGTCAGATTATTTGAGTCTAATTTACCACAAACCAGCCACTTAGAAGAGGGAATAGCCAACCTACCATGCTAACTACACAACATTAACCTTTTTATTCCTATCATCTACAATTATTCTAGCCCAGTAGCGTGAATGCAAAAAAGAGTAGCACATCTTCCCATTGATCTATAAATTTCAAGAGATGTATATCAAAGAGACAAATTTTTATGTAGAACTTACCATACTTCCCAACGATACCGGCCTTCTTGGTTCTCTTAGTCTGCATACCATCAGAATGATCAAGACAGAAGGTAAGGCACAAACCATGAAAAACAAAAATTAAAAGGCAACCCAGAAATAGTCATTTTCATATCTATGATTAATATCAACCAACAATAAACACATCCATTACTGGTAAACAGGAACAAAGAAACAACACTAGAATTAAAAGCTCAAGGGAAAAAAATATCACACTGCTATTACTCATATAATAAAAGAAAAAAATTCCAAAACATTATGAAATAAGTCATCTCATCACATACAAAATCAGCCAGAAATCACACAGACCAGACGGCAACACATGCTTTCACAAAAATAGGACAATAGCACAGCAGCCTAGGATATCAAACTACAAAGTAGACCCATAAAGCAGTGCACAAGAACTAACACTCAAAATGTACACATCCCAAAAAATCGGTTAAACCTATTGATATCAGCCCAATTGGAATCACAACTTTAGTTACCACCCAACATAGCATGTCCAAAATTATAGGATCTCCATACCATTACAAACAGAACCACCCTATGCTCCAATACACACTATCACAGCACATCGAAACATATAAACCTTAAACCATTGTCTTCTGGGTAAAAAGAAGACAATCATCTATAATACTATTGTTCAAACAGGATTGAGCTATTTTCTTTTAATATTATTTCAGCAATTAAAAATCTCAACAAAATATAAACAGCCCAGAAAATCTTTAATAGATTCAAAGCCTCTAAGCTACTTAAACCATCTATTTCAATTGGTTTGCTTAAGCTGATTTCAAATCAAATATTTTCAAAAAAAAACGATATAATAATATCCAAACAGGAAAAAAATCATCAGATTCAAGCTAAACCAGCATATGGGTAAGCATAATAACATCATATAAACAACAAACAAACAAAAAAATTTCTCCTTTATTATTTTCTCAGCTACCAAACAACAGGGAAAAATGAAAGCAAACACGATTTCAAGCTAAAAGCTAACAGTTTTCTCAAAACCCAAATGCCAAAAACATAAATCAGATCCATTTTCCAGTTCAAACTTGAATATCACAGAGCTGAGAGAGTACCATTTTGGTTGGGGCTTAGGAGGAGCTGGAAACCCTAGAAGATGAACTCTCTCTGTTCACGAGCGGCCAAGCTAAGCGTAGCGTTTCGTTGATCGCTTTATATATATATATGTATTTATATATAGAGACACAGAGAGAGAGAGGCCACTAGGGTTTATGTTTTCTCTTTGAGGCCTGTGTTCATGGGCCGGGTTTGTGAACCCAAAGGCCTATGAGTTCCCAACTTCTCTTTTGGATTTTATTTTAAGACAAAATTGCAAATTTTTACCATATATAAAGCTTGGGCTAAATTTGATTTTCCTCGCTCAAATATAATATAATTATTATTAATTCTCATCGTATAATTATAATTTTTTTTATAGAATTTTAGTTGTAGGGTTTAATTTTATAAAAAAATAATAAGTTAATAATCAAGTAATGCGTGAACAAGTTTGAACATGTAATTTTGTTTGATAGTGAAATTGAGCTTAATCCAATTTTGATTCATGTTCGAGATAAAATTAACAAAAAAATCATAAAATTTTAAAATTCAACTTGTTCGAGGCCATATATTTTTTTGTATGGATTTTCAACTTTTTTAATTATTTAATGACCATTTAAACATAACAATTAAAGAATGAGTAATGCTGCATATGACATTTTTCATAATATAGTTGCATTGACAAGTTTTTATTGGGTCTTATCTAGGCTCCCTATTGAGATCACTTTATCATCTTTTTAATTTTCTAGGAAAAGAAAGGGTGGGGGGGGGTGGATTCGCTTGTGTAGTCATCACCCCTCACCCCATGGTACATTGTCACATGGGCTTTTTGGTAAACTTATGGGTACCACCAGTGCATAGCAAGGCGTAACGCTACTTAACCTCATTACCATGTTTTTTACATTTTGAAGTTCCAGTTAGTATTCGGTACTTGAACCCACAACCTCTTGGCACTTGATTCAAAGTGATGGATCTTTTCAAGGGTTGTATAACTTACCACCTCAAAAATTATGAATTTTTTATGACAATTTTTGTGACTCTAACCTTATTGATAAAGAATCTATAGTGTCATAAGGCTGTATAAAGAATCTCTGGGTCTGTTCGAGGGCTGCATAAATTACCCCTCCATCTTGTCTCTCATGTTGAAAAGTAAATTTATTTATCTTTTAATAGGGATTCAATTTCCGGATCTTATGTTAATGGATTGAGGAGAAAAAAATCTCCTTATGTAAAGAATTCTACAAGCAAATTATATGGTTCATATCCTCCCAAGTGTGATATAAATTTTGGAAGATTGTAACACAATAACTATATTCACTAGATTGTAATGCATGCATGTACATGATAACATTCAACAACAGTAATGATGATGTGGTCTTAATTAGGTGAGTGAGGCGATTATCTTAGTTTTTAGGTTGAGTATTAAGAATGGATCTCTTGGTACCAAAATTAAAAAAAAATGAGATTAGATACATAGCATTTTGTTCAAGAAAAAATAAGGATGGTAGCATAAAATTAGACAACAATTAAAAAGTGAATTTGATTTTGTTATCCTATAAATATTGAATATGTATCGAATATCATTATGTTGGTATTTATTTAAATTATTTTTTTGAAAAATATTTATTTCAATTATTTTTTATATGATAAAATTAAATCTTTTTATATCCAAATAAATGAATAGAATTTTAGAAAGCACAAAGCATATCCAATTTCTAGTGCCCACTTCCTTATTTTGCCTAAGGTGAGACTAGAATATTACTCAAAAAAGAAGGAGAAAAAAGATAAGACTAGAATAGAATATTATACAAATGGAAACAGAATGTGTGCCCACTATGACCAAGGCCAATCGTACATGTGTAAAACTCCTTTATTCAACCGAGTCCAACTTGTTCTATCAATTACATTCCTGATTCCTTTCATTTCCTATATATACTCTCAATACAGTGGGCAAATAAATTATAGGTGTGTAACATTCCTAGTGTCATTGCACAACTTTCCAGTTTTTATCATTGTGGTTCTTAATTACTTCTTCTATCTTTTTAAGAAGAAAGAACTAAACCTTCTTAATACATCGGATTTCTAATAAGAACTAAGGTCCAACCAGGACATGAAGTTCCAAGCTCCTCCAATCAAAGTTCAAAGTTAACTCTGGTAAGTTATAACTTTGTAAGTTGCAAAATTTCTGAGCAGAAAATTTATATAATTAACCAAATAAATTAAAATAACTGTGTTTAATCATCAATTACACCCAGGATTGGGAGATGATATTAAGTGTAACGGGGATAAGTGTAACACCTCTCACATGGAATTTGGTGTAATGCCCTTTGGGCCCAAAATTACCAAGAAATCAAGAACCATGCCAATGCTAGTGAATTGCTCCAATTGTTGCACGCCATTGCAGCTCCCTGCAGGTGCCACAGTTATTCGATGTGCACTATGCCAAGCTATCACACACATCGTTAATCCTCGCAATATGCTGCCTGCTCCTGCTCCTCCTCCTCCTCCTCCTCATTTTTCAACTTTGCCCTTATGCAACGTGCCCCCTCCTCCTCCATCACTGTACAATTACCACATGCCTCCAGGGCCTCCCCTCAATGCACACGGGAGAAAGAAGGCGGTGATCGTGGGGATATTATATAGGTACTCACGGCACGAGCTCAAAGGTTGTATCAATGATGCTAAATGCATGCGATACCTCTTGATCAATGAGTTTCACTTCCCCCAAGAGTCCATTCTCATGCTCACGGGTATGTATTTATCTTTGTAGGCATGTATCTATGTATGCAACTATGACTCTAATCATAATGGTTTGTTTCATCTCTTTCTTATTGTAGTAATTTGCAACATAAGTATGATCATTATGTATGTATGAATGTATGTTAGTAAGGCCTCATCCTTTAGCTTGCTTTTGCAACCAAAATTTCATGTGTGAGAGTGTGGATATATGTCTAAGCATAACTTAGGTTGATTTGGATTGTACCATGTAAAGCATTATATGAGTTAGTATATTCTCAATTGAGCTTGCCTCTTGTGTCTTGCTTGAGCCTTGGTCTTGTTTGGAGAAAAGATTTGTGGGATAACTAACCGTACAGTTGATCTAGGATGACTAGTGTTGAAAATAGAAATAAGGAAAAGGAAAAAAAAACAAATACTTGGTTTTACCAACCAGAATATGTAGGAAACACTAGACTTCATCACCTAACGGTGTTTGGAGTCACCACTAAGCTTAAAAATTTATTTTATAATTAGAAATTTTGAATTCAAATTGCAATGCTCAAACTTTCTTGGAGCCTTTTTTAAATAGGATTTGAGAGCACCTTCTTCTAGGAGCTAGGCTAAAACTTGTCCACAACTTATGTCCAAACGATCATCTCCCGTCGTCGTTTTGGCTTGCTCTCTTTATCTTGAATCCCTTGTGATGGTAGGACTCTGTCTTCTAGTCTTCTAGTCTTGGCCTTGGCTGCTGATTAAATGGAAGACATCCTTTTAGAGGCATCATCTTTCTTAAGAAAAAACGAGACTTTCCTGGGTCTTATGGGGTGAAACTAGTGCTTGCTTATAAATATGATAATTGGGTGGCTTTTAAGACTGCATTTGCCAATACGGTAAACTTTTTTATCATGCCAAAATTAAATTCAAAATTCAAAAGTGAAATTTAGAAAATATGAAATTTCAAATGAGAAAAAAATTTTGAAATAATAAATGTTGAAATAATTTTAAATATGCTCCATCCATCGATAGGACTACAAATAATTGAATAAATCTGTGCAAGGCAATAAAGCTAGATCTGTTGATAAATCCAAACCATCACCATATGTTGGTCTCACTTGTCATTACTCATTATTACCAAGGTTGCATATCTGCGATTTTTGGAGGATTCCCATGTCATGGTGTTACTTTTCAGGTTGATTTGTGCAATGTTTGTTTTTGCTTGACTAAGAGGCCTACCAAGTAAAAGCAAATACATTTTTTTTTAAGAAACAATAAAAGCAAATACTTAATTTAGAAAACAGTTTTATTTCAGTTTTTCTAAGCAAACCCTGCTCTAAGAAACAGAGGTTTTATAGAACTTTACTAGTTATGGCTGTGGTAATTCTTAAAACATGATAGTGGTAATTATTCTTACCTGAAATATGAAATGCAGAAGAAGAAATTGACCCATACAGAATTCCAACTAAGTACAACATTAGGATGGCATTAAATTGGCTTGTACAAGGTTGCCAACCAGGAGATTCTCTGTTGTTTCACTATTCTGGTCGTGGTTCACGACAGAGGAACTCTAGAGGAAATGAAGTCGATGGATACGATGAAACTCTATGTCCTTTGGACTTCGAAACTCAGGGTATGATTGTTGATGATGATATCAATGCAACAATTGTCAGACCTCTTCCTCTTGGTGTTAAGCTTCATGCAATAATAGATGCTGGTCATAGTGGCACGGTACTAGATTTGCCATTCCTTTGCCGGATGAATAGGTTAGTGATATTAAAGGCTTTGATTCTCGCACACTCTTTATTATATATCGTCCACACACATCACTTATTTCATATTTTAAATATGGATATCAGTAATAAAAAAAAAAATATATATATATATATATATGAATATTGCTCATGAAATTATGAATATTGTATATACGAAGTGTATATCAACCATGTAAGAGAAAATTTTCCCTAATATTAAACATGTTTATAGTTTATAAATGTACTATTATGGCCACCTCATTCTTAGTAAGCAACACACATCTCCCTGGTGGGGGTTATTGTGGCTTAAGCATGTAACACACTTTTTCTTTTTTCTTTTTTCTTTTTTGCAGAAACGACAATAAACTTTATTTATTTAGAGTGATTTGTACAATGGAAAAGAGAAAATAATTTGTTTTAATTTGAGGAAAAATCAGACCTCCAGTAGACTTTAATTCTTATAAATTCTGGTATGCATTTTTATTAACAATAAGAATGAGTACTTATCCAACATATGTAGATGATCACTAAGATTACAATTAGATAACATCAATTTTGAAGGAGAGCTATCCACATACATGGACACATTACACATAATATGTACATATTAAGTTTTTCTTTGTTATTTAATTATATTATTTGCACTAAGTCTGTGCTACCTGAATTTTTTTATTTTTTATTTTTGTGTATCATGGATGATCTAAATATAAATGATAACACTCCTCATATTTTCTTCGAGTTTCAGTTTTTTCTTTTTTCAACATAATTTATTGTAAAACATTTCCCCAAATTACTTTGTATTTTAGGTTTTGCTTTCTTCTTGGTAATAATAGGGCTGGACAATATATATGGGAGGATCATCGCCCTCGATCAGGTGTATGGAAAGGAACAAGTGGTGGAGAAGTTATTTCCTTTAGTAGTTGCGAGGATGATCAGACCTCTGCTGAATCATCTGTATGTATTTGTAAATCTAAGCGAACATGAACTTTGGAATTGTTTTATAAAACTATACTAGTTATCATAGCTCGAAAGACATGAAGATGATGATAACATACAATATTAATGATTAAAAACATAATTTCACAATTTTATCTAATATCGTGTTTTGAAACACAAAATTTTAAAGAGAATATGTACTGACCATGCAATAGCGAGTATGAAGCAAGATTTTCCCATACAATAATAACAACGACAACGGCAACAAGAAGATGTTATATGATGTTTTTATGGAGATTGCAGGCTCTATCAAAGATAACATCGACAGGAGCCATGACTTACTGCTTCATCCAAGCAATTGAGCGTGGGCATGCAACTACATATGGGAGTGTACTCAATTCCATGCGTACTGCCATTCGATCTACGGGCGGTAATGGCCTTGGTGTTGGTGGTGGTGTTGTGACATCTCTCCTTAATATGCTTTTAATAGGAGGAAGTTTTGGTGGTGGGCTAAGACAGGTATTTGCTTCCTATATTGTTACTTAATCTAGGGTGTCATGAAAATTTTTCTATATCTACGACATCAAATAAAACTGTCTCACTATTATTCTACTTTATATTCTCGATCTGTTTGTTTCGATGAAAAATATTGTATAAAAATAGTTTTTCATGTTTTCTAGTGTTTGATAGTATAAAAATTTAAAATAAAATTAAAAAAAAAAAAAGTAAAAAGAAAACTATCTTCGGTCAACAGAAAAAGTATGGCTTATTTTTAGATATTGTTTTCCATTAGATTATTTTGAAAAACAGTTCTATCTCTCAGCAATTTAAATAAGGAAAGTTAAAGATTGTTTTTAACTTATTTATGGTTTCTACCAAATATAGAAAAATGAGATAATTTTATAGAAAATATTTTTTGAAAAATGACTCATTTTCTAGAAAACATTATTTCTAAAATAAATAGAGCATCGATGAATCATAATTTATTATATATTTTTATATAGAAAATAATCTCATCTTAAAATGAAAATAAAAAATATTATATATTAGCTATTGCAATTGATAGATTATGAAGTATAACACAAAAAGTACCACAGACAAGAGAATTCTATTCATGGGATATCTACTTCAAATTGATGTGCATGTGTGGCATTAGATTTTTAAAAAATAAAAAATAAAAAAATAAAAAAATAAATGACCATTTAGTCTTTAAGTCAAAGCTCATCAGATGTGTATAACTATTTATTAATTTCTATGATGTTTTTGATGTCTTCCTGAATTTATGCAAGCAATGAGTTGTTAGTACTTTGACTCATTTTCCATTGTGTTTTCTTTGTTTACAGGAGCCTCAGTTGACTGCCTGCCAGCCATTTGATGTGTATACAAAACCTTTTTCCCTTTGATTTTTAAGGTTGATATATTATATGATGGTATTGACTAGCCGATGACTCGTGTAATGCGTAGTACATTCAAAATATTTTGTAAGAAATAATATTACGCCTTATGTATAATACTTATCATGCAGTACAATATTTGGAAAATAAACTTCAACTGCATTATATCTCATTAAAAAGACATGATAATCGAGAATACTGAGCATTTTACTTGATTGAATTGAAAAATATTTAATTATTTTCACTGATTTTCTTGATTGTATGTATTTAAATTTGTTTTTTTTTTTTTTTTACTATACTTTGTTTACCAAAACAACTCAATTTGAACAAAAATATCATATTTGAACAAAAATATCATATTTCAAATAAGTTGTTTCTTAAATAAATCTTACAAAAAGTAATTGTAAAATTTTATTTTACATAAATAATTACTGTACCACTACAAATAATTAATCCATGAAAACAAATGCATTTATTTTATTAATACTCAATTTAATTACATAGCACAAATTTAGAATAATGAGTATTGAAAATGATTTAGGAAATGTAAATTTTTAAGATGGATCATATATTATATAAAAGTCGAATCATAATTAGAATCCAAATAAAATCCAATTTAGTTTTTGTAAGGGTAAAATTCCCAAGTCAAACAATGGGCCTTGGGCCCTATATAGAGTCCAACTACGACCAATTGAGAAATGGGCCGCCAAAACAAATGCTAGCCCAACCCTAATAAGTCCAAACTTATTTAAAGGAGACGTCCGAGGAGGAGTGTCTCCTCGGACGCGCCAAACACAAGCCCAACGTGCACCCTATCCATAATAAAGAGTCATTCCAAACAAATATTGATAATAAGGATAAGTCCCAAAAAGCAGGAAGGATGAAGAAAAGATAAGACGTCCAGGGGGCAGCCACAACTGCCGCATTAAATACAAGAAAGCTACTTTCCCAGCCGCATTAATGTGGAGAAGACAGGCGAACAGTGTTACATTGGCCAATGCAACTCACAGAAAGATAAGGTGGATGTCCGATGGGACAGGCATTCAAGTGAGGGTCCAGATGGTTAACAAGTGTAAGGTTCTTATCAATCTAAGGAGGCTATATAAGAGAAGGAAATCCCCATGAAAAAGGGATTGGTAAATTTAGAGGGAAAAGTGAGAGAGAAAGAGATTAAAGAATTCTGTAGTCTTTAATCAGAGCAAGAGGTGCACTCATACATCTCCTCGGACCGGTATCCTGTAGACATAAATAAGATATTCTTATGTTTAGACTGTTGCATGGCATACAACTAACTAACATTCACTTCGTCCAGCCCTAGTTCTATAACCCGCTCTCTATAAATTTGTCTAGGATCCTTTGGGCCAAAACCACTTACTTGCTGGGCCTAGGCCCCAAAAACCGCCCCTACAGTTTTTATTTTGGTTGGGCCCACACTAAACAATATATAGGAGAGTTATTCAGTAATAAACATGGTGGCATTCATGAGTCATGCCTTAAAGCATTCACATCCCAAAATTTTATCTCATCCTATTTTACCATCCCAAAAAACTACTTTATCAATTATACCATACCATTTTATAATACTCTCAGCATCCCAACTTTTATTTTATAATACAACACCTTAAATATAATATTTCTACACAATAAAATAATACATCCCAAAACCCAGATAAAAACAAAAACCCAAAACCCAAAAACCTGGTGTGTGAGAGAGAGAGAGAGAGAGAGAGAGAGAGAGAGAGGAATTGTTAAAGTAAGTGAATAAAATATTAGTTTTTATTTTAGAATTAAGTTACAGTGCAATTCTAAATTTTTTTGCAATAGTTGGTTTTTACAAGTCCGGATGTGTGGGGGGTTTTGGGTTTTCATGCTAAATTTTTCCTACATATGACATATGTCATTTTCAATGTGAATACTCTTAGGGTCCTTTTGATTGGAGTAGAAAAGTGGGAGGATGGAAAATATTTGGTTTTCCCTCTTGTGTGTTTGGTTGGAGGGGTGGAAAACTCTTTTATTTGGTTGGAGAGAAAAAGAGAAGGATGGAAAATGTAATTTATATAAATTGACTATTATACCCTTATTACATAATATGTAAGAAATAGATTTATTTGTACTCATTAAATAATATAAAATTTACCACCTTATACATATAAATTATTATTATTATTATTTTTATTATTATAATGTAAGAATTACAATAGTGTACATATAAATTTAATTGGGCAAAAGATTTTGTATCAACTTGATCAGGTCACATTAAAAAAAAATAAAAAATAAAAAAAGAAGAAGAAGAGAAGAGAAGAGAACCTAGACGTTGGTGTGCTGTGAAAATAAGGATGAGAAGAGGCAAAAGTGATAAGGATGAGAAGAGAAAGCCATCAGGTCATGAATGAGGGATAGGTGAGGGTATTTGTGTAAAAGTGCTTTTATAACACTTTTCTCTTCACATTTTCCTCTCGATTTGGGAGGATTAAAAAAGTGCGTTCAGAAGAGAAAACTTTCTCCCTTATTTTTTGTCTCTCCTATTTTCCTTCCCTAACCAAACAGTGAAAAGTAACATTTTCCACCCGATTTTCTTCTCCCTATTTTTCATCCTCCTTATTTTCACCCCAACCAAACACACCCTTAGACTGCTCAAACTATAATTGAAAAATAACTATTTGAAGCCAATAGAGAATGTGACACTAACACCAAATATGGGCTTACAATTAGGGGCGTCCAACCAAACTATGGACCCAACCCACCTATTGACCCAAAAATCAGCCAACTTGATGCCTGTGGCGGTTGGTGGCAGGTGTTTGCTCTCAAGAAACCAATTTCGACAAGTCCAATTATTAGGGACCCAGAGTCATCAAGTTAAGTTCAAGTTGGGTACAAACTTGATCGGAACGGACCCATGAACAGCTGTCCTGCCATTACTAAATGGAATACAAATGAAAACTAACTACTTTTATCGATTCAATTGAATGAAAAACAAGTATTTCAAATTATTTTAAAAAAAAAAGTCAAGTATTTTAAAACTACAGTCAAATCAAAGTGGTGTAAAAAGGTGATTTTATTATTATTTTTTATTGTAAATGCGGCACAGCTTCCATTTAGTGGCGTAAAAAGGTCAGGAAAAAACATTTCCTCACAACCAACCATAAATTTCTTGATCATGCACTCCCTTATTTATTTTCAAAATTAAAAAAGTATATTACAATTTTTTTTAAAGGAGTGCAATGTTCATTTATTATAAAATTTATATTAGAGGTAAAAAGTATGTATAAGTACTAAAAATAGCAAAGAAATTAGTAAATTATTTTTTATCATAAAAATATATTTTACAATTAATAATCAAAATTTTGTTGTTTTTTCAACAAAAAAAAGAAAAGAAAAAAAGAAAGAAGAGGTATGGTGGTGGTGTGTTGGCCAGTCTGTCCATGGCGGGCCCTACAACAACTCTCTCATCATCTCTTCTCGCCGCGTTACAAAATGAGAGTCCGATTTGTATCCCAACTCAGTCATTATTGCAGTTCTTGCGTCGACTTCCATGAAGGAAAAAGTATTTTTGTATCGAGAATAATTCTTAAGCACTCCAAATGACGTTTTATCCTCTCATTTTTATAGTGAGTCTTGTCGCCTACATCAACGAATAATTTCTTAAAAGTTATATATTTATTATATAAGAGTATAGTATAATAATTTGTGTTACAATAAATTTTAATATGAGTATATATAGATAACTAAACTCTAAATTACTAATACGAGTAAAAATTAGCTTTGACCTATTACATTGTCCTAATATGTTTAATATATTTTGAATGAAAAATATAATTTTTTCATGTTTTAGTAGTACTTGAAAATTTTCCTTATCAAATGGTTTAAAAAAAAAAAAAAAAAGGCAAAGAACTAGAAAGTAGTGGGGTTATTTTTGATTGGTTCTTATGTTGGTAAGGGGAAGTATTTTAACATGCTTTCAGATTTTAAATAATATTATATATATTTTTATAATTTTTTTCACCCACACATATTTTTAAAAAATACAAATAACATTACTCAAACTCCTCAACCAAACGAACCTAAGGGCCTGTTTGGGTAAGCATTTTTCGTCACTCAATTTCCGTCACTCAATTTCCATCACTCATCACTCATTACTCATCACTCATAACTCATCACTCATCACTTATCACTCAATTTTTCACATCCGTTTGCCTTCATCACTCAGTTTCCATCACTCACTATTTTTCACACTATTTGGAGGGCCCACGTCTGTCACAGTGCAGCTTTTTTTTTTTTCTTTCTAGCAGCTTCTTCCTTTTTATTTTTTTTTTCCTCCTGGGTGGCTGTTCGGTCTGGTGTGGTTTTTTTTTTTTTCACTAAGTTTGGTGAGTCTAGGTACTAAAGAAAAAAAAAAAAAGAATAGAACGAACAGACGAACCAGTAAAAAAAAAAAAAAAAAAAAAGAGAGAGAGAAAGAAGAGGTACGAACAGCCAACGTCACCCAGAAAAAAAAAAAAAGAAAAAAAGAAAAAGGAACGAACAGCCAACGCCCAACCAGAAAAAAAAAAAAAAAAAAAAGTCAAAAGGTGGTCAAAAGTTGCGGCTGTGGATCCCTCATGTGTGTTTACTTACGGAAATGCCATTGAGTTATGAGTTATGAAAACTGAAAACTGAAAACAGCATTTTTTTTGTTTTCAGTTTCCATAACTCATAACTCAAAAATCAGAGAATTGAGTGATGGAAACAGAGTTATCGTCTGGCCAAACAACCTTTTTGCTATAGGTCCCACTATTTTTAAGTTATGAGTTATGAAAACTGAGAATTGAGTTGTGGAAATTGTTTACCCAAACAGGCTCTAACTGACTCCCTTTAAAAACTTCATAAAGTATATTTTTTTAATTTCTTAATTAATATTAATTAATAATTAATAATAATTCCTCCGCAGACATAACGACCGCGTTGAATTAAGATTAAACAAACAAACAAACAAAATCCTTAAAATAATAATATCCATTTATTAAAAAACACAAAAAAAAAAAAAAAAAACCTCAAATTTTTCTCTCGCTTTCTTCTTCAACAGACAACCTCCGTATCTCTTTCTCTCTCTCTCTCTCTCTCTCTCTCAAAGATCAAAACTTTAAATTCAAAATCCCAATAATACCCTACTGAGTTTTTTCCATTCATCACCATGATGATGAGGCCGCCGCCATTGCTAGTGAATTGCTCCAATTGCCAAACCCCTCTGCAGCTCCCAGCCGGAGCCACGGCGATTCGCTGCGCTCTCTGCCAGGCTGTCACCCACATCGCCGACCATCGCAACGCTCCGCCTCCTTCTTCGGCTCTTTCTCAATCCTACGCGCCGCCGCCGCCGCCTGCTCCGTCTCCTTACAGCCACGCGCCTCCGGGCCCCCCGCCGAACGCGCACGGGAGGAAGAAGGCGGTGATAGTTGGGATATCGTATAGGTACTCGAGGCACGAGCTTAAAGGTTGCATCAATGATGCGAAGTGCATGAAGTACCTGTTGATCAACAAGTTCCAGTTCCCTCCAGAGTCCATTCTCATGCTCACAGGTATGAGGTACCCCCATGTTGTGTAAATGTCATTGCTTTTTTTGCTTTTTAAGATTAGGATTCATTTGAATACTTGTATGATCTCTCTCTTATTGTAATGTGAGAGTAGAGTTTCTTTTAGAATAATGATTGAATGATTAAATTCGCGATTTTTAATAGTGGTAGCTTATCATGGTATCATAATAGATAGTCGTGCCCAATAGACTCGTAGCTCAACTAGAATCCCGCATCCCCAAAATATTGAATTATAAAAAAATAAATAATAATAATAGCTAGTTTCGAGTTCAAATTCTATATTTACGCTACTTTCCATTTAAAATGTTAAAAATCTCATGTTTTGGGTCTTACTTATTGGGGGGAGTGTTAGAATAATGGTTAAATCATAAATGATTAAATATGTCATTTTATAATAGCTTAAGATTTTGGGATAAGTGGTAGTTTAAAAGTATTGTGCGAGTTCATAGATTTGGTTCCTTTAGATTTTGTGTGTATATGCATAAAGTATGTTTTAGGTTTGATTTCAGAATCTCTTTGTATGTAAATTTGGTTCTTTTTGGGTGTACTTGTAGATGAAGCTCCCATCAAACTCACATCTAAAGCTGAATCTCAAATGGGAATTTTTAACCTTTCTTAAAAGGAAAAACTTAGCTTTTCCAGCACATGTAAAAGGGAATTACATTAATCAACATTATAAACTCGAAACCATCCAAACCCATACAAAGAAAGAAACTACAACTGGACTGTAACATGCATAAAAGGAAATAAAAAAAGTAACAAATATTTGAGATTTTCGAGAGATTGTGTTCATAATTGGTGATCAAAACGTAAGCCTTGCCCATCATGATCAAGATATTATATATCCATATTATCAGCTTGTAAGTAAATGCCATGTTTTAATTCTTCCAACCATCATGATCAAGATATTGTATCAGTAGCATACAGTTTTTTTTATAATCACATTTGATAGAAAATTCTTCATAAAAATAAAATTTCTATCAAATTAGTGGCTTAAATAAGCTCTACCCAAAAAAAAAAAACCTTATTTCCAAATATCTAAACAAAGCACAAGAATGAAGTCACAACGAAATGACATAGTAATGCCTTTTCCATACCCAAAGCAATTGCATTTTCATTAGCTTCCTGCAATCCAGAATTCAGTTTCTATTAAATTGAACTGCATTAAGCACATCAAATCATTTGACATTGAAAGTCGAGAAAGGTAAAATCTCTTATTAATTTCTGGAAGTATTTACATGTCTTTATTAACTGTAAAGAAAGCAAGGATTTCAAATCAAGTCAATTATGATGTTAGCGTGCACATGCAATCATTAATTTTGGCCTGTATCATTACTGTTCAATATTTTTTATGTAGATCCTACCACTCAGTAAATTGTGATTATATATGTGCATTGAACCCAAAGTATGTATTTTCAAGAGAACCTCTACTCTTTGGTTTTATGGCTATCCAGTTGCATCCTTTTTTGGCTAAAGAAGTATATTCGCTATGAGACTTCTTTGAGACATGGACTTCAAGAAAACTAGGCATTAATTCAAGCTGTGTTAGTAAATGAGTCATAGGTTAGTGGTGCATCATTCAGCTTTGAGTCATTTACTCTATTTATGGATAAGTGAGCATAACATATTCAGAATGAGATCTATTGGTGAATGCTGTTTGCCAGATGATATTTTTTGTGTGTATTTGGTTTAGTGGTAGTTAAAGTAGTGGTTGTCTTTTCCTTGTAGTTTAATCATGCTTAAAGAGTAACCGAATAATTTCTTTTAAAATAGAAAAAGAAAACATTGCTGCAACCAATGATACTAGATGAGCTACCCATAAAAAAAAAATTAAAAAAAAAAAAAAAAAAAAAAAAAAAAAAAAAAAAAAAAAAATGATACTAGATGAGAGGATTTTGACCAGTCAGCATCAGGAAAGTTACCAGAGGAAGTTAGCAAAAAATGAAGTTACCAGAAGAAGCATGATATGAAGGAAGAAGCCTTCTGTTCACGAAATTTCTTCACAGATCTGCAACAAGAAGCATGACAGGAAATCAATTTATCAGTGTTACAAGATCCACAAATTGCCATAAGTGGCTGAGGGTTTGCATGCAAACTTTAGGCTGTAGGAGAGAAGTTCCTCGGGATAACTCAATGCATAGTGCTACAAATTATTGATTAATTCTGTGCAAGGCAATAAAGCCAGCTCTGTTGTTAGATCCAAAGCATCACTATATTTTAGTCGCACTTGGCATTAATCTATTGAATAAACCATGTATGTATTGTTTGAGTTTGAAAGTTATTGCCAAGGGTTCATATCTGTGATGTATGGCGTCCTTTTTTTTTGGGGGGTGGAGGGTTTAAATTTAAAGACTAAATACTTGGTTTTTGCTCTTCCTATCTAGAACATGACTGTGTAAACAAGCAACCTGGTAGAAAGCAAAGCTGTACGCTTGGGCCAGGACTTCGCAAACCAATCATGGTAAAGCATAGGTGTCCTATCATGATTTGATTTGCAATATGCTTTTCAACTAGTCATGAACTGCAACCTTAGATTGGTGTTTGGGTTAAGCATAATCAGGACTCCCTCTCCCCCCCCCCCCCCCCCCCCCACTTTCTCTCCTTCCTCTCACCCCCAAGGATTAGCACTTATTAGTTCAAACTCTGGAATCACCACATTTTCCTCGTGTTTTTGTGCTGCCTATTGGTTCAAGCCCCCCTCCTTCCCTCCCCCATTATCTATGTATCAAAAAATAAATTTCCACATAAGTTTCACTTATAAAAAAAATAAATAGAAAATAAAAAGCTTTTTTGGTGCTTCCTATAACCAAATGAAAGAAAAAGAGAGTTGCTACTGTTGTACAATTTGCAAAGGTCTTCATTTATATAAATAAAGTCTTAATTTGTAAAGAGTTTTATTTCAGTATTTCTAGGCAATCAAATGAGGCAGAAGCAGACTCTGCATTAAGAAACCAATTTTTAATTACTGAGTTTATTGCAATTTTTTAAATGTCATTCATCATTAATTTAAATCATTGAAGGACATATGGCTGTTGCCTGTTCCAGCAACCTAAGTTTTTGATGTCTCTCATTTTAAAACATGATAGTTGTAATTCTTACCCGAAATATGAAATGCAGAAGAAGAAACTGATCCATACAGAATTCCAACTAAATACAATATGAGGATGGCATTATATTGGCTTGTTCAAAGTTGCCAACCAGGAGATTCCCTAGTGTTTCACTATTCTGGTCATGGTTCACGGCAGAGGAACTATAATGGTGATGAAGTGGATGGATACGATGAAACTCTATGTCCTTTGGACTTCGAAACTCAGGGTATGATAGTTGATGATGAGATCAATGCAACAATTGTCAAACCTCTTCCTATTGGTGTTAAGCTTCATGCAATAATAGATGCTTGTCATAGTGGCACTGTACTAGATTTGCCATTCCTTTGCCGGATGAACAGGTTAGTTTATATTAAATACATTTGTAGTTTATAAATATAGATTAAGTTTCAGCAAAAAAGATATATACATATTAGGTTTTTCTTTGTTATAATTATATTATTAGCACATAGCAGTTGGGAGTGGTGTATTGGAAGACCAAAGTCTTTCAGAAAATTTGAATTTCCAGAGAGATGGACATCCTGTTCTCATTTTAATAATGTCTAAACAATTTCTTAGAACCTTGCTTTTGTTCTATATGGTTTTTGAAAAATTGAAATTATGCTCTTAGAGAAGAAAGAAAAGAAAAGAAATGAAATGAAATGACACTTCTATTTCTATTCAGTTCATTCACTAAGTTCAAGTTATCTGAACTTATTTCCTTCTCTTTTATCTGTAGGAATACCATTTTAATATATCTTTGGGACCAAATCTTTTACTGTTCTTATAATTTCCTTCTTGGTAATAGGTCTGGACAATATATATGGGAGGATCATCGCCCTCGATCAGGTATATGGAAAGGAACAAGTGGTGGAGAAGTTATTTCCTTTAGTGGGTGCGATGATGATCAGACCTCTGCTGATACATCTGTAAGTTTTTGAAAATCTAAGCAGACACTTTGGCAATGTTTTATAGAACTACAAGTTTTCATACATCAAAAGGCTTGATGATGATGATAACAGTGATAACACCAACACCAGCAATAACATGTTATACGATGTTTTTATTGAGACAGGCTCTATCAAGGATCACATCAACAGGTGCCATGACTTTCTGCTTCATCCAAGCAATTGAGCGTGGGCATGCGACTACATATGGGGGTGTACTCAGTTCAATGCGTACTGCCATTCGGAGTACTGGAAGTAATGACCTTGGTGGTGGTGCTGTGACATCTCTCCTCACCATGCTTGTGACAGGAGGCAGTGTTGGTGGTGGGCTAAGACAGGTATTCACTTGCTATATTGTTTAGTTAATATATGGTGTCATACAGTGAAAGTCCTTCTACGTGTGATATTTACTCTCAAATTCTGTGCCTGTTGCCTTGGGATTTTTTTTTTTTTTTTTTTAAATGACCCTATTTGTCAGTTGCAAGTAATTTCCAAGCATGAATATGCACCATTTACTCTTAAGTCAAAGCTCATCAGATGTGTAAATTACTATATGCAATTCTCTGATGTATGAAGTCTTCCTGATTTTATGCAAGCAATGATTTTTCAGTACTTTAAACTCATTTTCCATTGTGTTTTTATTTGTTTACAGGAGCCACAGTTGACTGCCTGCCAGACATTTGATGTGTATACAAAACCTTTCTCCCTGTGATTTTTTATGTTCTATCTACAGATTTATTAGTTAGAAATTAAATATTATATTGAGGAAAGGGTTTTTCTTTATTGTTGAAAACACATTGCTTATGATGTATTTTATTGATGGAACAAGCTTTGTGTGCCCAAGGTCCAAGCCCCATATTTTATACATGACATTCATGCAGCAACTTTGACCTGAAATTTCATTTTCATTTTCATTTTTTGGAAATTATGTTCTTATGAGTTATAACCAGAGAAACTACCTCAGTGGACTGAACAATACCTCATATCATGTACAAAAGTAACTGCCATTTCCTGGAGACATTAGACATAATATTAGTTACAGAAAGAAGCATATGAAAGAAGCAAAGGTTACAGCTTTGTATAATATCATTGGTTTAATGACTTCATACTCTTCGAAGAATGTACTTACGTTTGTACATTTAAGGCGGGAATCGAATAAAATATCAGTGCTTTACCCTCTGGCCTCTGCTCCCATCTCCTTAGGTAGGCTATGAAATCAATGTCCTGAAAATCCAGGAAGACTAAATTTGAGACTTAATCATTGAAAAGGAGTTGAAGATTATTATTTATGGCTATAAAACAATCATATAATAAAACACACTCAGCCCTACCTCCCTGTCCTCAGTCATCATGACTCTGGCCATCATCTTCTTAAACAACAAGCTACAGCAGAATAGGACCCTTCCAACATATTAATGCAATATGGAATTCCAAAGGGGCTATGTACTGGAAAACTTTTAGACATGAATTTCTGTGAAGAACTGTCTTCACACCAAATGGAATTTCTTAGTTGATAAGAAATTCTGGTCCCCAATGGTTAGTGTTGATTGAACAAATCAACCAATAGTGGCCAACTAAATAGAATCTTTAGAAACTTTAGTCAGCATCAGCCGTAAAGAACCTCACCAAGTTAGCCACAGGAAGCCAGAACAAAAAACTTTATGCTCCCATCTATTTGGATTCTGGCGTTTGGAAAGTGAACGGTTGTTTTTTTTTTTTTTTTTTTTAAATTAATTAATTAAAATATTTATGTGAGGTGAATAGTTTCAAACCCTCTATTATGTGTTAACAAATGTTAAAGATCTATTTGTTTTGACAAAAAAACATTTTATTTTACGTTATAAAAAAGACATACATATGGATCATTTTAAGTCGCGGTCAAGTCTAAGTTTCTATTTGAAGTTAATTTATTTGGCTTTCTATTGTTGCCTTTTGCTGAAGGTGGATTAAAGTAAACTTTAAAAAAATGTATAAAAATTTTTTTAGCGTACTTCCTTGCCCTTGGGTTAAAGGGCACCCCCACCCACAAATGGGGGGGTAGCCATTACAAAATGTATAATTTTTTTTTTTTTTTTTAAAGTTGTGTTTTAAAAGGCGGTGTAAAAACAAAAATAAGCTAAAAGGCAAAAACTAAACGAATAAGCTACTTAGTCCTTTGCCTAGCGCCGCCCATCATCATCATCATCATCATCATCATCATTATTATTATTATTATCATCCCAAAATTGGGGGCTATAATTGGTTTCATCCAAAAAGAATTAAAAACAAAGCATTGGTGGGCTCTCTCCCACATCCAAGATGGCCCCCAAAGTTGTGAGATAATAAATATTTAATCCAATTGAAACCTTACACATTACTTTAACCCAAAAAGAGAAGTCGTGAGTTTGCGAAAATTATCATTCACTTTCAATTTCCCATAATGATTTGAGTTTTTAATTTTTGTAAACCAATCTATAACATGGTAGATTGTCAACATTAGCTCTCGATATTCCAAATGATTACACTCTAAACAACCTCTTTCTCTCTCAACACCAAAATCAAACATGAAAAATTAGATTTAGGTTTTCTTTTACCATGATCGCTTTACCAAAAGTAAAGTAAAAATCATTTTTAGAAAATAAATAAATAAAAATTTCATATCTTTTTGTTAAAATTTATACCTAAACTATAATATTTGACTCTCTAATATGAAATTAATTTTGGTTTGACAAGTATTAATTAACCAAGTTATGTGTTGAATCTGTCTTTACTTCAATAAGTTGAAACCATATGGTGATTTTATTGTTAAGTAAAGTTGCAATAGTATTTTTGATAAATTAATTCTACTATTGTATTTTTTTTTTAATTTTATCTTTGTGATAATATTTTGTGCATCTTGAGTTCAAAGAGAAGATATAATTAGAAATTTTAAAATCTTGATTCAATTAAAAGTTATAAAATACATTATGTCAACAATATATTTGCCAAGTATTTTGTCAAATATAATATAAAATGATATGTTTTTCCCCAACTCATTACGCTCGTCAAATGTCAATATAATCGCCCTTGACTGACGCTCTAAGTCGAAGCCAATCCTGCTTGGTTTATGACCAATGTTCACCCCTAATCTCTCCTTAAATTGTTTCACTTATTTTCACTAAAATTGATTAGTGTATTGCACCTAATTACCAATAAAGAACATGTAATTTAATCATAGAATTGGTAAAAGAGAGAAACCATTCGCATTTGAAGGAAAATTCTAATATATATATATTGAGTTAAGAGGGGAAAGAAGAACACTCATTTAAAGGAGATACACTACACATCGCTCATTTGATGTAAGGTATTTCGTTTATATCTAAAAGAAATTTATTCTAGATAATATATATATATATATATATATATTAGTTTATTCTAAAAGAAATTTATTCTAGATAAAATATTAATTTAAAGTGAAATTATAAACTTTTAAAGCCCCAATTCCTTATATATTTCACCAAATCCAGTATTTAATTACATGTTCTCTCATACATACTACATCGGTAGGGGGCTTATGCATTCAGGTTTTAAAAACTGATACTCAAAAATCATTGTGAAAATCTATTATTAAAAACTCCGAAATGATGATTTCTAGTTTAATGTAAAGATCTTATATGCGAGTTTAATAAAATATTTGATCCTAAGATAAATTAGTCAAATTGTGTGACATCTTATAAGCAATAAACATCTACTCATTTCATTCGATAATGACCGATATGATGCTAAAGCTCAAACTGTAACGAGATCCATCTCATGACACAACAAAACCAAAAAGTAAAATAAAAGTTGGAAACTTAAAATTCTGATGCTCAATTGAACCTTTCATAATTGCAGTTAACATTTCAAGAATAATATTAAGACATGGACAAAGAAACCGAATATATAATCCCCACCCACCAACAGAAAAATATTTCTTGGATATTACTAAGTACCCTAAAGCACTAGAGAATAATTCCTCTTTCATTTTTTTTTCCTTTCCTTAAAAGATACAACGAGCATCACTATCCTCTAAATAAATTTATCTAATTTCCTTGAACTGTTGTTAGGATTCGGAGGTCGAAAATCCTCTATGCGCAAATTGGAGCTTTTGCGGAGTTCATTTAAGACAGAATCTCCTTTCTCTGATTTTATTACCTCCAAGGTGCTTCCAAGAACATCTGCTGCAAGCCCGCATTCTAGCAAATAACCTGGCTCCTCTCCTCCTTGGTATATTAGCCGCCCGATCTCACTCAAAGGGACCACATTTTCTGTAATGACTTTCGCAAAGAGATGACCAAGAAACTCTGGAGCTCTTGGGGCATCATTTACGGCATCCTCCAGATTAGTCATAACAGATTCAAACCTGGCCAGATGGGAGAAAAACAGCAGCAAGTAAATAAAACACCAAATATAAATGACAGACAAATACAACTATGATTGACAAATTATTAGATATTTTTTACCCTTTGATGAGCTGGGCTTGATTCAGAACACCATCACGAGACTTCGTAAGATTGACTAGAAGCTTAGTCAAAACATCCCTTTCCATGTCCTTCCTCTCAAATGAATCTGTGACCCATAGAGATACCATTGATGGATGGAAGCTTGGGGCATTCATGTCTCTTATGCACAATTCAACTTCCTTCTCATCTCTGGCACTGAAAGTTGAATGACTTTCGTTCAATATATCGATAAATACAACAGAATGACCTATGGAATCTATATTATAAATAACACGGCTATATATCATAACCATGCCAACAGTTAAAACTACAGGCATCTGAATTCCCTTAAGCCATTTGCAACCAAACATGAGAATGCTCGGGAATCCTTCCTAAGAGATTACCCTAAACCAAACAACTAGAAAAAGTAATAAAATGACCTTCACTTTTGCCAAAAACCTAATTCAAACAGCAGGTAAACAACTACTACATATTATTTATTCCGTCTCTTTACTTTGAAAGCCAAAAGTATAATGAATATTCAAATGCCTCAGAAATGAATCAACGAACCCCTCGTAGAAAATAGAACTAGCCAGGCAAAAAATAAAAATAAAAACAGCACTGCCATGGAATTTATTAACTAATATAAGGTTCACACAGTCTCATCTAAATCATTTTAGAAAATCTTTTTATTTTTTTTTTTAATTTTTTTATTATAGGTCAATCATTTTAGAAAAACTTAACATATGACAAAGCATTACCACACAATTATAAGATATATTACTCATAACCTAGTCATTAGTTTATGTGTACCTTATGTGCAGTACCTTAAGTTCCCCAATTAAATTCAAACCCCTAGTTGCATTGACCAAGAAAACAAAAACAATGTCATCTTTTCCAAGGATAATCAAATTTGATACACCCAAGTGTTTATAATTTAATTGGGGAACTTAATGTACTGTATCTAGATTTTACCCTTTCAAAAAAAGTTTCTAAAAACTGTCTATAGAACCCCACCCCCACCCCCCCCAACACACCCACAAAAAAGAAAAAGAAAAAAGGCATACAAAATAAGATGTTTTCAATGGTTTTATTTATCTTAAACTTAAAACACAAAACAATTTGGACATTTCAATTAATGACGTAATAGAAAACATGACTTCTGCTAGAATTAAATAGACATGTCCAACACCGTCTAGATTGTTGAGGATTCATAGCCAATCCAAAAATATTTGGGACTACAAGTTGGTGGTTGTGAAAACACAAACCAATTTCAGAAAACACCATTTTGGTGCTTTCAAAACAGTCATTTGGTATTACAATTTTCAAAAATCCATATCTCCCCACCCCCATCCCAACCCCAAAAAAAAAAAAGGAAACCAAATGATTTGTCGTGCGTGTCTTTTAAAGCTCAGACAACAGTTCCAAACAAACCCAATATTTACTATTAGTACTTTCCATAAAAGCAGGCTAAGATTCTTCCCAAACTAATTGGGGGGAAAATGCTGGTGAAACAAGTTAGGAAGTGACAAATGAATTGCATAAGACAATTCTTAAGAGAACAAAGTTAGATTAAATCACAGTTACAATATTGCCATGGTAGAGGAATTAGAACCATGATCTACTTGATAGAATCCCATAATTTGTTGTCAGCCAAAAATTGGGGTAATTGGTCTAGCTATTTGGTTTTAAGAAGAGAGGGAAGAGGGGTGGGGGAAGAGAGAGGAAGAAACAAGCTCAAGTTCACATCAATTGAAGCCAAGAAAATCCCCGTTAAAAATACTAGTTGTACAAGTCGGCACAAATAGTTACTTCCACATCTAAACAATCTAATGAAACTTGCTTATTTCCAAAGCTGCCATTTTATCATTCCACCCTCCTCAGGTCCAAATGTGATAAGCAGTACCCAAGGAGCCATCAAAACACTTTTTGCCACCACATTCATAAAAGAAGTCTCAAAACAAACAAACTGGACATCTCAATTTATTTGAACTTTTAGCTCAATTTTTTTCTCTTCTCTAAAGTTCCACGGGAATAAATTGAAATACTAATCCTATCTCCTATCTATACAAAACAAATAGGCAGAAAGGGAAGGATAGCTATATTACTTCATTTGACAACACAACATTATGGACATCTGTTGCAAAGTATAATAAATCCATACAAAAAAAAAAAAGAGCACAAAGGAAAGGATAGCCATAATACTTCATTTGACAACACTCAACGTTATGGACATCAGTTGCAAAGTATAATAAGCAAACAACTCAGTACTTGAATCAGGTAATCAAACAATATGGATATTGAAACATAACACATAAACTTTACACTAGCATACATATGATGCTAGTTTCTCTAAAGTTAACTTAGAGAAAAAGAACTGGAATAAACAGAAAGATAGATGCATGCATAGGACATGAAGATACCTGTAAAATTCTTTAATTGCTGCAATGGACATATCTTTAAGGCGTTCTTCAGGCAGCTTTTCTGAAGGAACATTTTGGGGAACAGCGGCTCCCTCCATGCGTGGAGTTGGTGAAGTGACAACTGATCTATCAAAACTCCGATCGGGATTCTTTAGGTCTCTGTTACCAAAATTTACATTACGCTCTTGAGGGCTTGATTGGTCATAAGCTGCTGGGGCAGCAAATCTATCTGGAAAAAATCTTGGAACGAGTTCCTCTCTTGGGCCATAAGTTGTCCGCTCCGACACCATACTGTAACCATTCAAGCCAACTGCCATTCTTCGGGGGTCTGCAGCACCAGGAGATATTTCAGCTGCAAGAGCACTTGACATTGCTGGTGGTCCTCTAATTGACATTCCTCTTGCAAGACCACCTTGAGGTCCAAGAGTAATAGAATCATCACCAATAGGTCTTTGAGGCAAGGGAACAGATAAGGTCCTAGCCTCATAAGGCACTCTGTCCTCAAACCGAACATCTTGACCACCTACTCCACGAACCTGACTAGGCAGGCCACGGAAACCACCCATCTGCACACTTGAAGGAGACAACATAGTTGACCCTCTTGAACCAAAATCCATAGGTGTCCTTCTTGTTGAAGTGTTGATGTTTCCTCGGCCCCCCAACCTGCTAGTTTGTGCCTGTCGTTCTTGAGCAGCATCTCGGTGCACTTCCTCAATCTTTTTCGGCCCTTCAACTTTCCTCCGTTGTTGCCATTTATTCTTTCTCAAATCAATTGAATCCTTCAACATGAACCTGACCCTAGAAGATAAATTCATATTGTTGGAGAACGCCTTCATTCTCTCAAAATATGCATCCATATTCTCCTTGGCTTTGGAATGGTCGATCATCTCTCCAATAGTACTCATCAATTTGCACAAAGCTTCAATATCTTCTTCATCAGGATTAGGATTATCATACTGACCCAGCAACTTCTGGATGCATGCATGCATTATTCGCTCAGTCAACATTTTCTTCTTGTACAGCTCCCCAATTAATCTAATGTTACCCAACATTCGTCTTCGAGCCTTAATTCTCTTTTCTTCTCTTTCCTCTGCAGACTGTTTGATCTCACCCTCTTCATCAGCTTTATTAGCTTCTTCTTGCTCTCTTTCCCCTCTCTCAAATTCCTCCTGGCACTTATTCAAAAGCACCCTCTTAAAAGTTATCTTTTCATTGTCTTTGCTGAAATCAGGCAATTCCAAGGAAAGATGACTACAGAAATTGGCATACATTTCACAGAAAGTAGGTTCCATTAAAGCTTTGTCAAAGATCTGTGAGATGACACCAGTTAGAGTGTCAGGATTGTCAATGTTTACTGCTTTCACTTGTTCGAAAAGTTTATCAAAGTTCTGAGGAGTTAGCTTGTTCAAAATAGCTTTCAACTGCCTTTGCTTTGCCTGTTCCTCATCCGTCACTTTACCCACTTCATACTTCCTCTCAGCTTTGTGCATCATCTGTAATGGAGTATGAGGAGAAGGAAATAAACCCTTCTGTTGAATATTGGCATTACGCAGCCACCTGTCAGCATCAGGGCTGTTTCTAGGCATTCCACCCTGAGAACCCATGGAGGGACCAGAGAGGATTCCTCCGGGGTACTGCATAGGTGCCTGTCCACGTGGGTTCCTGAGAACACCATAATTGCCTCCTGGGCCAGGTCGAAAACCTGTATTACCTCCATAAACAGGAACAGGATCCAAACGCACATCACGAATTGCAAAATGACCAGTTAGTCTACCCCACCTCTCCTCTTCACCCATACTATTACTACTACCACGACGGTCTAATCGATTTCCCCCACTTGGCCTGTCTACAATTCTACCTGGACTAGGGTATGAATCACGTTCAACAAGATGAGAGAGATTCAAATTAGCACTCATCAAGGCCTCTATATCAGATGTAATCTCAAAATCCTCAGGGAGATCAGAGCATTGCTCAGAAAATTTCAAGAGGAAATCTCGGGAATACTTCTTGGCCATACTTCCATCTCCATCATGGTCATAATGAACCAGTCCTCCATGAATTAGCTGTCCATCATCTGAAACTTCTAATTTTGGAGTAGACAAGTCAGCAGCATCTTCCCAATCATCGGGCTCAGCTTTGTTCAGTCCACCCATTTCACTAGCAACAGCATCTACTTCAACCGCATCAGCAGGTGCCTGCTTCTCATTCACACAAGTAGAAATGCTCTCAGTATAATCTGTAGACAAAATAGTTTCTTTCTTTTCCTCTGGGCCCTTGTAAGCATTATAAAGATCAGAGGTTGTCCCGGCAGCATCAGCTTTCAGACAAATTTCTTTCCTCTTCTTCTTTGTTGCTTTAGAAGTAACCTTTGCCTTATTCTGATCAAGGATAGGTTTATCCTTAGCACCTGATGCTGGCAAAGGGGCCAATCCACCACCAATGATCTCTGCATCTTCCCCTTCATGTTTTGAAGTTGCTTCCTTAAGATCAGGGGCTGGAATAGGAGCAGACTGCTGATCTGATGTACCAGACATTGTACCAATCTCATTACTACCTATGCTGTCACTTCTGCTTGAAGAGGCATCTACAGTAGAGGTCTTCTCACCATGAGAGCTTCCAACATCAGAAGAACCCAAATCAGTGGAGTTCAATATCTCTAAATTATCAGTTGTCCCATCAATTTCTGCATGATGGCTCACGGGTTCATCCAGCCGCTTCTGTGCAGTCTCTATGGTTAAGACCTTGTCACTTACTACCTTCAAACCAGAATCATGTCCAGATTGTTTTACCTCTTTATTAAATTCTGAGGATTTTAAAGAGATAGGTTCTGAAGATATCTCACTACTGTTGATAACTTGTGTGGACCCTGGAGGTAAACTGTTTTCTCCTTGTTCATCTTTTCCTACAGTTTCATTTACCAATTCCTCATCTTGTGAAGAGGATTTGTCTAGCTTAGCTTGATGAACAGTTTCAAGCGTATCAACAATGATCCTGGCACCAAAAATTTCAGATGAAACACTATAGGAGGCTTCTACAACAGTGTCAGACTTTAATTCAGATGCATCAGGAGTACCACCACTAACATTTGACAGTGATTGTTGGGTTGATGAAACACCTTCACTAGTTACAGGTGTAGGTGTAGCAACAGTCGGTTTAGCTTCTACAGTACCAAAAACTCCACTGCCGGAAGATATATCCTGCTCCAGGGCCTGAGAAGGCAAACTTGAGATTGAAGCAGATTGACTGCCAACCTGTGAAAAGGAATTAAATTTTTGCAATACAGATTAAGAAGAAATTAAAAAAAAAAAAAAAAAAAAGATACTAATTGAAATTGAAAGAATATTAATGGAAAAGGTAGTAGAAGAGTAAAGCATAAAAGTACCTGATGCTGTGATTGGATAAGTCCTTTCTTGCTTATCTTCTTTTGATAATCTTTGATAGAGTTTGACCTACTAAGAGTTTCCCTTCGTCTGCCTTCATTGATGGGCACAACTGGTACAGATTCCTCGGATGGAGAAACTGAAGCAGAAGAAGATGGATTCGATACAAGGCCCTCAGAAGAAACTGCAGCAGATACTACCACAGACTGTTTAGTAGCCACTGGCAACAACTTGGAGGCCAATGATTCAGTAACTTCCCTTTGAGGATGAGATGAGCTGACTTCCCCAGATGGCCTCACATGTTTAGTAGGTTCACTCTTTTCAACACCATGTGAGCTTTTTGGCAGCAATGAGTCTGCAACCTTTTCCCCGAGAGAACCAGGAGTTGGCTTTACTGTAATTGGTATCACTGTTGGTGGAGCAGAGGAGATTATATTATGTACATCACGAGAATGTTCCAAGTTTGGTAGATCTGCAGTGACATGCAGTGATGGATTCATGTACGCCATGTTTTGGGGATTCTGGCCAACCGGATAATTAAATCTCGGTGCTTGAGAATTGGGTGCTAACTGGCTACTTGTTAAAGGAACAGAACTTTGAGGCGGATAGAACATAGAACCAGCATTGAAAGAATTGGGATTATAAAAGTTAAGAGGATGAGAAGATGCAAATGATGGAATAGGCTGGGATTGAGGAGGCATATTAGAGAGAGACCTAGGAGCCGATGATCCACCATCTGAATAAGAATCAGTTCGTTTGTCAAGCCTCAACTCTTCATGCGTATCTGGATGAGTAATCTTAACAGTAGTTTTACGGGGGCCACCAAATTTTCCTCCCTGCTGCTGGGGGTATGGTGGGGTCATGCCCATTCCCATGTTGCCTAATTGAGGGGGCAACTGAGGACCCATTTGAGCAGTGTACTGGCCTTGATGAATGATTCCCTGCTGCATAGGATGGGGTTGGAGAAACACGGGCGGTTGCACTTGTGGAGCATTTGCCATTGATAAACCCATGGGCAACTGCATTTGAAGTGGAGCGGCTGTCATACCCTGGGATTGAAGCTGTTGGTTAGGGCCAGCAAATTGCACAGAAACCTGTGGCTGGTGATACTGCATTGGCATGGACATCCCACCCATAGGAGGAAGTACAGGAGGCTTCTGAGGTTGACTTGCAGGTGGCGCAGGCGAGACTTGCACATCCTTTTTAACCTTTGGCACTGAATGAGCCTCCCCAGTATTAGATTTTTCAGCAGCAACTGCATCCTTCCTCGGGAACTGCTGCTTGGGTGCAGTAGGAATTGGCAATGGAGGGGGAGGTCTAAAGGAATCATGACGTGCCTGCCGGTCAAAAAAACACAGAAAGGTTTGTTGTCAAATTACAAGCACTCAATGTCATAAATTTCCAACATTCAAAATTGAGTAATTGAATTATCCCAACACCAACAATTGAAGCACAAAGGAAATGGCAAATAAAAATATGCCAAGTTTTAATAGTACATTGTATAAAGCTCCAAACTAATTGAAAGAGAACAGGAAGGGAGGTTAGGGGGCTACCATTAAGCATCAGATTTTCAATAGACAAGCAGGTCAAAAGATGAAATAGGAAAAGGGTAAGTAAAAACCTGATCTCGTTTCTGCTCATCCAAATTTGGGGGTGCTGAGCTTGTCCGGGCAGGAACCTACAACCACAAGATAAAAACAATCATTCAAATCTACAAAAATAATATTAAAAAAAAAAACTACCAAGCACCATGCACTTTAGGGAAAAGAAAAAAAAATATATAACAATGTTGATTTAGTAAATGTGAGATCATAAACATACCTGCATCCCATTCATGAAACCAGGACTTATGGACCCAAACTGGAAGGGGTAAGGCTTAGAAGCATCTCCTGGGGCTGATCAATAAATAAATAGCATATCATTAGTTACATTGGGCTAGAACTACTAATCACCATCAAGAGAAACCAACACTGATAGTCTCCCACATTATAACAAAATTCAAGAACTATATCTGATGCATCTAAATAACACATACCCTTTACGGGTGTTTTGGGAGCTGCAGCCGGGTCAGAGCTCATGGCGGAAGATTGAGAAGTTGGAGCCTTCGGAACAGGCCGGGTGCTTCTCTGCACAGCAGCTGCTGGTGCTGGTGGCTCAGCTGGCTTGGCAGCTGCGCTTGTAACCGGCGCATCAGCTGCTCCTATCAACACCCAAATAAAAAAAAAACCATTAAACTCAACCACACTCGCTTTTTTCTCAATTATAACAAAAACCCATCAACATCCTCCAATCAAAGACACAATTTTTAATCCATACCATGTAATTGGGGGTGTACATGGGAACCATTCTGTACAACAGCAGCAGCAGTAGTCCGTGGCGTAGACGCGGCAGCAGCATTGGTCGTAGCACTAGAGTCCAACGTAGTAGACGGCGAATTCACACTAGCAGTAGGCACATGTGCCCTAGATTGCCCTCCCTGAGCATTATTGCTACTCTTCTTATAACTAAAAAAACACAATAAAAAAAATCCCAAAACAAAAAAAAAAAAAAAACAACAATCATCAAAACCTCAAATCACAAATCACCACCATTAACAACAAAAAAAAAAATCAAATTGCAAACCCTAATTACAAACCAAACCAAAAACAAAAAACAAAAAAAAGTAAAAACCAAAACTTTGGAAACAAAAACGGAAACCCTAGACAGAGAGAGAGATGACCTGCGAGAGTTGGAGGAATTGTAGGACGGAGAAGGGGCGGGCCCACCGCCGCCCTTACCGTACGCGCCTGAGGAGCTCCGCTGCTGATTGGAGCTGGAGGATCGCCTATCGGTTTTCCTATACTGCGTCGTTTCAATCTTCTCCGACCTGTTTGATTGATTGTAGGACATATATCCCAATCCGTAAGATTCCCCCTCCGATATTTTTATTTTTCCTCTATACAAAATTTTCTCTGTAACCAAACAAGATCCAACCACAACAATTAACAACAACGAAAACAAACTGCAACGAGCGTAATCAAAAAACAGAAACACAATCGAGAGAGTTAGAGAGAGAAAGTTTAGAGTACCTGAGGAGTGAGAGAGAGAGAGAGAAAAAAAAAAACCGAAATTAGGGTTTATTGGGCGCTCATCAGAGATGTTGAAAGAGAGAGAAAGGAGGAGAGAGATGAAAAAAAAAGAAAAGAATGTAAATTAGAGAAGGTTTATTTTGTAAAGAGTTTTTAATTAAAATAGGAAAAAAAAAAGTTTTTTTTTTTTTCTGTTTTAATTAAAAATATTTTTTTTTTAATTTTTTTTGTTTTTGTTTTTAGAGAGAGAGAGGTGAGGGTGTGTATATATGCGGTAACAAACTGAGCAGCGAAGGGAGGTGGTCAAAACTCAAAAGGGGGAGGGAGTAGGTTTTTTAGGAGATCAGAGATCTTCTCGCTCTAGCTTTCTCTCTCATCAACTCTTTTTTTTTTTTTTCTTTTTTTTTACTCTTTAATGGGTGCTCGATTGTACTCGTTGAGGATAAATTAGAAGTGTTCTTTCTATATATTGAAACCCATTGAGATCAGGACACGTAGAATGTTTTATTGACTCCTTAAAAACACTAAAAATGAACGGATCATTTTTTCTTATTTTTCAATTTATTACATTAGAAAAGCTTCGGGTTAGTTTTCTATGCACTGAAAACACATGGAGATATAGACATGTAGAATGTTTTACTGACTCCTTAAAAACATTCAAAAGACGAAATGAATTACTTTTTATTAATTTTTCTTCCCATTTTTCAATTTTTTACATTAAAAAGGCTTTGGTTTAGTTTTCTATACATTAAAACCCATTGAGATCCTGACACATAGAATGTTTTACTAATTCCTTAAAAACACTCAAAAATGAATGAATCACTTTTTATTAATTTTTCCTATTTTTCAATTTATTATTTTAAAAAGGCTTCGATTTAGTTTTCTATGAATTGAAACCTGTTGAGATTCGGACACATAGAATCGATTTAGTTTTCTATGAATTGAAACCTGTTAAGATTCAGACACAGAATGTTTTACTGACTCCTTAAAAACACTCAAAAATGAATGAATCACTTCTTCTTAATTTTTCCTTTTTTCAATTTATTTTTCTATGAATTGAAACCCGATGAAATCCAAACACATAAAATGTTTTAGTGACTCTTTAAAAACACTCAAAAATGAACGAATCACTTTTTATTAATTTTTCCTATTTTTCAATTTATTACTTTAAAAAGGCTTTGGTTTAGTTCTATGCACCGAAACTTGTTGAGATCTGGACACGTAGAATGATTTACTAAGTCCTTAAAGACACTATTAAATGAATTAATCACTTTTTATTTATTTTTCCTATTTTTCAATTTATTACTTTAAAAAGGCTTCGGTTTAGTTTTTTATGCACCGAAACTCGTTGAGATTTGGACACGTAGAATGATTTACTGGGTCCTTAAAAACACTAAAAAAAAATGAATGAATCACATTTTATTTATTTTTCATATTTTTCAATTTATTACTTTAAAAAGGTTTCAGTTTAATTTTTTATGCACTAAAACCCGTTAAGATTTGGACAAGTAGAATGATATACGAAACCCTTAAAAACACTCAAAAATGAATGAAACACTTTTTTATTAATTTTTCCTATTTTTCAATATATATGAGATTATGAGGCTTTTCGTCGGTTGAAGGCTACCATTACTTATTACTTTTGGTTTGGAGTTCTTTTCTTTAGTTGGAGTTGTAGTAGGGCCACGTGTTGTTGAACCATGAGGGTAGGAGTGAGAAATTGGGTTAGAAAGTGGGATGTGGACGAAACTTAGATGAGAGGTTTTACTTTGGAGAAAGGAATATTTCAGATAATGGAGAGTATTTTGTGGAAAAGGTATTTTTGACATAAAAAGGTAGTTTCATTGAATAGTTTGGACAATGTGTATGGCAAATTTGGG